>NC_056744.1:1133054187-1133356687 GCF_019279795.1 Protopterus annectens | reverse complement strand
GAGATCGACTCGGAGCATCTCTGAAGCAGACATGGATCGGATGATGTGAAGGTTTCTACAAACTTAACTGCAGATGGGAGTGTTGCTGCCCCCCCCCCCCACCGGTGCGGGGTGTTCGGCTCTGTTTTTTGCCCCGATAGCTCCTTCTCCGATTCACCATCGGATTTCGGAGTCTATGGATCCGAGGAGCCCCAGAGTCAGGGGGCCGGTGCCGATGGTACCTTCGGCCTCGACGCCAACCATGGCCTCGAGTCTATCAGATCCGAGCTCTTGGAGCCGAGAGTTGGGTGTTAGATCCGAGGGGATGAGTGTATCATCAGCTCCATTGTCGTCGGGGCATACTGTCCCTTTGGGTCCGGCCGTTCCAACTTTGGCCACGATCCCTTCGTCGGATCCGAGGGTCGTGGCTACCCACACCACCAGTTTCAGGGAAGCCTGTTCTCCTTCAGCATTCAACGTTGTGGAGTGGGTTCTCTCTGAAGGATCGTGACCACTCACTCTTTCCTCGTGGTCCATCCCTGCCCCCTCGCAGCTGGGTTTGTCTTCCATCATCAAGTCCCCCCAGGGACAGACTGTGTCTATTGCTCCCCAGCCAGTTCCCCTGGAGGAACACAAAACCATTTGTGAGCCCTTCCCAGAAAGTCCACCCGAGGAGGTTCCTCACAAATGCCAGTGTAAAAGGAGGCACTTGGACTCCCCCGAGTCCCTCACTGAGGATATCGACTTGGAGGAAGGGGAAGGTTCCCCCAAATCACCCCCCCCCCGAAGACGTCTCCTTCGAAGACTTAATGGAAATCTGCGGGGGGGGGGGGGGTCTGCCCAAAAACCTTCCTCTGACGAGTCGGTATTCCTGGAGGCATTAGACACAGGTCCATCTACCTCTTGGGTGTCCCCCCCAGCCGACCCTCTGGTGGACCTTATCACCACCAGAGCTTGGAAGGAACCGGACACTGTGGAGTCAATACCCAAAAGGCCTGACAAAATATTGAGCTCCCTGGCAGATAGAGCGTCTTGGAGCAAAGGTTCCCCGGTTGATGCCATGGTGGTGGCAGCGGCCACAAAAAAAGGAACTTGCCCAGGAAAGTTCATCGGTCCACCCCACAGACAAGGAGTCCAGGGCGATGGACAGTCTTGGAAAACGGACTTTTGCTTCAGCTACCTTTACTATAAGAGTGCTGAATTACTTGGCCCACGTAATTCGAATGCAGCGGGACCTTGTGAAAGAGTATGCCGAGTCTCCCCTGGAGTCCATGTCGGCCGAGGATATACGGACCTCCTCGGCTCGTATGGCCACTCTCAAGTCTGTGTCCAATACGTCCATGTGTCTACTCTCTCACGCCACCGACGGAGCCGCTAGGGCTAGTGGGCCCGGTATCGCCTTAAGGCGTCATGCCTGACTCCATCTTTGCGATTTCTCAGAACCCTTCAAGGCGTCCTTCGCTAACGCACCCTTTGACGGTTCGACCCTGTTCGGGAAGACTGTCCGCGATATGCTTGTCCAGAGCGAGAAAGATGGGAAAACGCTGTCAGCCATTGGGATCCGCTTTTCTAACCCTCAAAGGTCCTTTTCCAGTAACCAGCGAGGGCAAAAGAAGCTGTGGTTCCGGAAATCTCAGCAGTCCTGGAACACTCAGGACTCCTTCTCCCCCAGAGACAGAGGGGGACAAGGTGGACACCAGCCCAGAGGCAGAGGGGGGGGCAAAGAACTTTGGGTCACAGGAACCATTTTCAGATGGACCCGCGCAGCAACCCTGAGGGGTTGCCCGACTGCTCCTCTCTGGAGGCAGTCGGGGGTGTTTTTCGATGCACCTAACCCAATGGGAGTCCATCACGACAGATCGCTGGGTGCTTTGAATAATATCCAAAGGCTGTTCTATTCCCTTTAAAAACAAGCCCCCTTGCACAAAGCACCTCTCAGACGTCCCACCCACTTAGAGGGAGGCCACGGCTTTGGAAATACAAAAGCTGCTAGAAAAAAGAGCCATCTAGCAGGTGCCCCCAGACCAGTCCGGATCAGGCTTTTATTCCAGGTTCTTTTTGGTGCCAAAAAAGACGGGGGACCTAAGGCCGATTCTCGACCTATCAGCAATGAACCTGTTTGTTACCAAGGAAAAGTTCCGGATGGTCATGCTTCAATCCATCCTGCCCTTCTTGCAGGAGGAAGACTGGTTGTGCTCAATCGACCTCAAGGATGCATACTACCATATCCTGATGGACAGGCAATCTAGGAGGTTCCTCCATTTTCGGCTAGGGGCCAGTCATTATCAATTCAGGGTCCTACTCTTCGGTCTCACCACAGCCCCCAGGCTGTTCACCACAGTCATGGCAGTTGTAGCGGCCTGCCTGAGACTTCAGAGCATTCAGGTCTTCCCGTACCTAGACGGCTGGCTCCTCACCGCTCCCACTAGGCATCTACACTTACTAGCCAGAGATTTCTTTCTCCGGATATCACCTCGGCTGGGGATCACCATAAATCTCAGGAAGTCTTCCCTACAACCTGTTCAAATGTTAGACTTCATAGGGGCGGGAATGGATTCTCTTCAGGCCAGGGCAATTTTGACTCCAGACAGACTACACAGCCACTGTTCGGGCAGGGCTTTCCAAGGCACGTGGACTCAAAGCGAGACCGTTCTGAATATAAATGTTCTATAGATGAGAGCGATCCTTTTATCGTTGCAGGTCCTTCATGCTTATCTTCCTCTGGGAACTATTACGATCCAGTCAGACAATATGTCAGTGGTCTGGTATATCAGCAAACGGGGGAACCAAGTCTTGTCCCCTTTGTCGAGAAGCCATGAGAGTTTGGGAATGGGCGATCTCCACCAACCGCTTTCTGATAGCAACACACATTCCGGGTCAGTCCAACAGCTTGGCAGACAAATTGAGCAGAACTATCCTTTCTCCTTACGAGTGGTCTCTGAACCCTGTGTAGCGGAACAGATCTTCCTCAAGTGGGGTCAGCCTTGCTGCGATCTGTTCGCATTACCATCCAACACGAAGTGCAGTGAGTTTTTCGCTCTAATTCCACCGACGGGGGAAGCCCCCTGAGACGCTCTTGTTCATGCTTGGCCACTTGGTCTTCTTTATGCGTATCCCCCACTCCCACTCATGACAAAATTCTTACAGAAAGCTCATCGGTTAGGGAGTAGAATTAATCTCTTCCCCTGTTAAATCCATCTTGGTTGCAGCACATAAATCCTCTACCAGGAAAATTTACTGTAGCAAATGGAGACGTTTCTCCATTTGGGCTTCACAGAGAAATCTGGATCCTTTTACCGCTCCAGTCCCAGCGGTATTAGACTTTTTTGTCTCATATCTTCCAGCAAGGAGCCAGCTCTTCCACAGTGAAGGTCCAGCTGGCGGCTGTTTCCCATTTCCATGTAGGGTACAATTTAGGCTCTCTCGCTGCTGCCAGAATTTGTAAGACCTTTTTGAAAGGCACTTTTCTTCTGAGACCTCCTATTAAGAATCTGTCCCCGCCGTGGGATCTGACTTTGGTTCTTCAGGCCTTAGTTGCGCCTCCTTTCAAGCCCGCAGCATCAGTTAACTTAAAATTCTTGTCATGGAAGATGGCTTTTCTGGTGGCTACCACCTCAGCCAGGAGAGTGTCGGAGCTTCAGGCTCTTTGTATGAAACCTCCTTATCTAGTGTTTCATAAGGACAGGGAGTCTCTCAGGACTAATCCGTCTTTTCTCCCTAAAGTTGCTTCTGAGACGAACATTAATCAGTCTATTAATGTGCCTGTTTTTTCCCCTAATTTTCAGAACAAAGGGGAATACAAACTTCATTTGCTGGATGTTCACAGGCAGTTACATTTTTATTTGCACAGGACGGCGGTCTTTCGTAAATCTGATCAACTTTCTGTTTCCTTTGCTAAGCCTTTTTTAGGGAAACCAGTTTCAAAGGTGACACTCGCTAGGGGGATTTCTCTTTATATCCTACAAGCATATAAAGAGCTTAGTTTACCAGAACCAGTAGGAGTTCATGCTCATTCTGCGGCAATGTCTGCCGCATTCTGGTCTAGAGTTTCCCTGGATGACATTTGCTCAGTGGCTACTTGGGCGTTCTCTCACACCTTTATTACTCATTATAAACTGGATTTGGTGTCTAGAGGAAGGGCTTCCTTTGGCTCTGGAGTGCTCTGGAATATCCTTCCTTAAGGGCCTCCCAAGATTTTGGGTAGCTTGGGACTCTGTCCCACAGGTTGCTGATCAAATGAAGTTAACTACTTCAGATAAAGAAGTTATGTACTCACCATAACGTTCTGAGTAGGTGAACTTCATTTGTCAGCAACCATCCCTCCCTCCTTCCCCCTGACCTTGACGGTTATTTCTGCTGAGCTTGATGTTCGGAGTTCACAAGCTTGATGTTTGTCCTTGGTTCAGGGGTCTCAGGTTTTAGTTTGTTGGTTGTCACGTGTGGAGTGGCAAACTCGATCTGAGGATTGGAAGGAGGTTGCAGTGTAGTATGGGTAGGCAGGAGGAGCTTGGAGCGCGGATATTTTTGCTTGGTATGCTGCCAGCTTGGATCCGTGTCAGATCCGAAACCCACAGGTTGCTGACAAATGAAGTTTATCTACTCAGATGGAACGTTATGGTGAGTACATAACTTCTTTTTATGTAGTATCATGGAATTTCCTTAGTTTGTCATTGTTTGGGCTCATCATTTCCACCAGTCAGAATGTGCAAAGTTTTCTAGAAAATTCTACATTTGGGGATAAGCGAGTTTCATACCAGTGTATATTGTGATGTTACTTGCATACAAAAGTGTGCCCATCTCCAGAGTCTACTTTTGTTTTGTGTAACTGTAATAGTTCATATCACAGTCCTAGGTATCATTTGGTGCATTTCTTGCATTTGGTGCCTTATAAATTTTTTAAGTTTCACTGTGACTATCACAGTTCCAACCAGGATCTATACTGACATTGCCAATATTAGTTAAGGAAGGAGCATGCTGTTATGCTCTAAAGTAAGTGCCAGAGGTTCACTCTTGCACTTGACAAGGTAACAGGTTGAATAGCCAAGACATTCATTGACAAGTCCCAGAATGTGGTGACTGAATGACTGAAAGTCTGGACTTATCTGTACTAAGTCTGACGTTGACATTTCTCTGAATATTCACATTTCTGCATGGTATGGTAATCTCCGAGTATATGCACACACACACTCGTGTGTGTGTGTGTGTGTGTGTGTGTGTGTGTGTGTGTGTGTGTGTGTGTGTATATATATATATATATATATATATATATATATATATATATATATACATATATACACACACACACACACACGTGTGTGTGTGTATGGGGTAACCTAAAATGATGTAAAGTAACACAAGTTTGACAGCAAAATATCTCAACTGAAAAGCATTTAAACACAAAATATTGACAAATTGAACTTGACAATGTTGTAGGCAACCTGAATTCAGATAGTGGCTCAAGTGCCTGAAGAAGCTGGCTGGGGAAGATGGAGTGATTGGCCACTTCCAACTTGTCTGTCCAGGAGCTGGAGGTAAGGAGGAAGCATCCCTGGCTCACCACATGAATGACACCTGATAGGAGCACTAGGTGTCTACCCTATGAAACTCGAACTGGTGACTAGCAGTGCTGGACCACTCCCTATCACCCAAGTCTCGCTGCAAGACTGATGACCTCACAAGCAGGAACAGGCTATTATTTAACCTCTCTAAATGTCCTGCACTATCCAACATCCTACAGCCATACACCCCTAACAGGCCACTTAGATCTGCTCACCTAAACCTACTCACTGTCCATAAACCAAAGCGACCTGCCGGGCAGTACCTCCTATCTTTTTCCTTAGCCAAAAAGTGGAACTCTCTCTCTCCTTCTTTATGAATGACAGAAAATTCTGACAACTTCAAAACTCTACTCCATTCCTACTTGTTCTGTAGGTGGAAGTGCAACTGCACTTTTCCCACCTAGACTTTTCTCCACACACACTAACTGTATTTCTATACTAATTCCTACTACCATCAGCTTTGTTCCTGGATTTACTTTCTGTCTACTGTTGTCATGTGTATATATGTATGTATTGTAAATAGTTTGCTCTCCCTTTATTCCCCTCCCCAACATTTATGCTTGTTCTACTACTCTGCCATAACAACGACTCAGACTCTATGTAACCTTTGTAACCAACCAAGTCAATATATGACTCATATGTCAATACATGACTCATATGTCAATATGTCAATTTTCAACTCATATGTTTATGTAAATACTATACCTCTTAATGTCTCTGATTCACAGTCTACCAGTATTCTTATCACTTAGCTGACTGTTGCATCTACATGTATCTGTATCTTTGAACTGAATTTAATTTTATCTTTTGTTATATCTTTGATATTATTATGTAATGTGGAGCTTTTCTCCCCGGGCCTCCACTGAAAATGGGCTTCTGAGCCCAGTGGACCTCCCCAGTCATCAAACTGAAATAAATAAATAAAAATAAATAAATAAATGGTCTGGAGGGCTTTTTATGACCCAGGAATCCCTGGATCCTGCAACTGCAGAATGGGCCAGTTGGGTGTGCTATTGTTTTTGGTCCTGTGGGGATCCAAAAAAAAAAAAGAAAAAAAAGAACAGTGATCTTCAGACTCCATCATTGGCTCCAGTGTATGCTTCCTTGTAGTTCACTGCAGTTCGGTTGTGCTGATACTGTAAGTAGTGCTATAGGTTTAGGCATATACATGTGCAGGAAGATATGGGTAAGTTTACCCTGCCTTAAGAAGGAAATCAGAAATTGTATCCTGGACACCCTGTTCAAGGGGTATTGCTCTTCAACCAGACCTGCCTGCACTGCACTGGTCAATTACCTCCTGTGGAGGAAACAGGCCATCATCATTGTGTATGGCCATTACAATCTTCCTATTGTAAATTCTTTCTCTTTTTCTTTTAGTGTGCAAAGCCAAACCAAAAAGAGAAAGAAGCTGTTTGACCACCCAAGGAGTTCACTTAATTGTCACACAGTTGTAACCCTTCCTGTGCTTACTGAGTTCCTGAAGAGAGAAAGCCCATCTCCACTTTGCTGCCAGGGGGAAAACGGGTTCTCCAAAATCACAGTAGCTTGGAATACCTGTCATAAAGGACTAGTCAGTTCTAGACATAGCTAGCCTTAAGCACATTATGGAGCTCATAAGCTCTTTCCTTGAAAGAGCTCTGCTGGTGGACCATTTCATTTTAGTAACGCTCTTGGAGGAGGCCTAGACTCTGCTGAGGGGGTCATGAAGGCCATCCTTTATTCGGAAGAGGGATGGGGTTATTTCTTCTTGCTGCTTCTGGTCCTGAAGGGGATTGTTGATTTCCATCATATTGTGGAATTTAGAGACTTGGCTATCACACTGGAGTACATCTGATTAAGGTTAGTAAACTGTCAGGTTCTTATGCCCCTCCTCATGCAGAATGGTATCACTGAATGTGACAAATGCCTTTTAGTGCAACAGATTTTAGGATCCAAACAGGAGAATCAGATGTTATCTAGTCACCATTCTTCACATTAGGGTCTTGGATCCGATATCTGATCCAAGCCGGCATACTTAGAACACAGCTTAGCTCAAGCTCCTCCCCTCCCATAATGCTCTGCTGCCCTCCACTCCCTCAGATCTTGTTTGCCACCCAGTTAGACAGACGCAGATTGCTCAGCTCATCTTTAGTGTGTCTTTTTTTGGAAAGTTTCTTAAATTTCTGTTTTTCTGAGTTGTAGAGTTAGTGGATAGTTATCCCTTTTTGGATATCCCCATCCCAGTCGATTTTTATCTTTTCTTCTTGTCTTTTTCCCAGGCTTTGTGTCTCGGCCTAGTTAGTGTTGTATGTAAGCAGTGATTAAGTAGAGTTTACGTAGTTCTATGTGTTTGTTGAGTGTTTCGGACGGTTTTATCAAGTTTTTGGAACTTTGGCTTTTTTTTTTTTTTTTACTCCAGTGAGTTTGTTTCCTGGATTAGTTATGTCAGATAAACCTTTGAGTTTTAAAAGGTGCTCCTCGTGTGGGCGGAAAAGGCCTATTTCTGACTCACATGAGGAGTGTCACTACTGTCTCGGTGGCGACCACCTCGAGGTGGAGTGCAGCATTTGTGTCGCTTTCAACCCGAGGGCTTTGGTCGACCATCATAACAAGCTCCTAATTAAAGGCTTGGTCAAAGGAGGCCCCTTGGTCACTGGTTCTCCGGCCAAGGCGGGCTCTTCTGGGGCTAGAAAGAAGCTTTCCGTGGAGGAGGCCTTGTCCAAATGTCCCAGGCTGTCAGATCCTAGGTCTTTGGATTCAGCTCCAGCCACGGCAGTTTCGGATCCAAGATCTTTGGGTCCCAGATCTTCCAGGCAGTCTACTCCTGGATCCAAGGGTTCGGACCCGAAGCCCTCGGATCTGGCACCTTCGGTTTCCTCTCTCGGATCCAAAGGTTTCAACTCTAGACCTTCACATCCAAGGGGAAGGAGCCATACCTACGGATCCGACCCCTTCGGATCCAAGAGATTCGAGAAGTGTTGTTTCGGATCCTTCGCTGAGTTCGGCTCCGATTTGGTCGGATTCAAGAGTTGTGCTGGAGCTGATTGTAGTAGAGGATCTCCTTTTGGATCCATTGCCCTCAGCGCAGTCCTGTCTTCTCCAGGTAGGTCTCATTTTAGGGAACACAAGAGACAACCTTCAGGCTCCAGGCACGACTCTCCCAGTAGGTCCTCCATATCCTCCCAATCTTTCAGGAGTGCCCTCCCTATGGATATGGACAGGATGATGCAGGCCTTTCTAAAAGCTCAGATGGAGATGAAGTTTCTGGCTTCCCCAGCCCACAGGTTGTGAATCCAGTCTCCCACTCCCCCTTCGATCGCTCCTCATCTGACCATTGGCTTGGATTCTCAGGGACTGTTGAGTGGAGCGGAGGCTAGGGCAGCTCCGGTGCCCAGTTTGGGTCCTTCCCTGATGGGACTGGTGGTTGGTACTGTTTCTGTTCCCCCGGAACAGACCATCCATCCAGTCGCGACTGTCTAACGGGGGTCTATGGGGTTGGATTCAGGCCTGGGCTTTTCAGACCGGTCTCTTCCTCTGGGCTCCTTGGCCTTCGACAGCTCCTGTCCGGTGCTGTCCATTGGAGTGGCCACGGGGGTCCACCTTCTCTTCCGCTGGGGTTATATTAGTGGGAGAGGGGGATGGGACCTCCTCCAGTCCTTCTGCTTTCCGGGCTGCCAAAAGATCCTTCTCTGCTATCAGAGCTGCCTCTCCCATGCACAGTCATCCTACCCAGCCCCAGTATCTTAGTGGCTTGTGTCATCCTGCTTCCGGTCAGCCCATCCGACTTAGCCTCCAGGGGGATGCCCCCTCCCTCAGGGGCCCTCTCCTCTTCTGAGTCTTCCTCGCAGCCCCCGGCAGAGGAAGTTCCCAGGAAGAGAACATGTAAAAGGAGACATCTTGACTCCGCTATGGAGTCCCTTACCAAGGATATGGATGCTGATGAAGGGGAAGGGTCCCCGAGATCACCACAGGAGGACATCTCCTTTAGAGACATACTCGAGATCCTCAAGGCCAAAGGTGGTTGGTCTACCCACACCCCATCCTTGGAGGAAGCTGTATTTCTGGAGGCTTTCGGTACGGGCCTATCTACCTCTTGGGTGCCCCCCCCCCCCCCCCCGCTGATCCTCTCATTGATCTTGTGGCCAGCAGGGCTTGGAAGGAGCCAGATACCATAGAGCCAGTGCCTAAGAAAGCGGACAAGTTTCTGAGTCCTCCAGCAGATAGCCTTTTGGTCCAAAGTAGTCCTGGTTGATGCTGTTGTGGTGGCCGCTGCCACCAAAAAGGAATTGGCTGAGCAGAGTTCTTCTGTCCATCCTCCCAATCGTGAATCGAGGGTTATGGACAGATTTGGAAAGCGGGTGTTTACCTCAGCTGCCTTTAGCCTGCGAGCATTAAATTATCTTGCACATTTCACCCGTCTCCAGAGGGATTTGATAAAGGAACTATCTACTTCCCTCTCTGGGTCCATGTCTGAGGAGGAATTCAAGGTAGTTTCTCCAAAGCTTTCAACCCTTTATTCAGTTGCAAATTCGTCCATGAGGCTAGTTTCCAATCCTGCGGAAGGGTCCTCACTGGGGGGCGGGCTCAGGCATCGCAATTAAGCGTCATGCCTGGCTCCACCTGAGCGGGTTTTCAGAGGCCTTCAAGACATCTTCTGTTGATGCCCCCTTTGATGGTTCTACGCTCTTTGGTCCCACTGTGAAAGAGACTTTGACCCGCAATGAACAGGAAGGGAAGACCTTGTCGGCTGATGGGATCCGATTTTCTGCCCCTCAGCGCTCTTTTTCCAAGACCCAGAAGTGGAGTAAGAAAATGTGGTTCAGGAAGGCACAGTCTCCCTTTCAAGATGTTCAGGCAGATTCCTCTTCCCGGGGACTGGGAAGAGGTTTCAATGGTAGACATTGCCTCAGGGGCAGGGGAGGCCCACAGAACCAAGGTTCCAGGGAACTCTTGTCTGAGAAACCTTTGCAGCGTCCCCGAGGCGTTGCCCAACTCTGGAGGCAGTCAGGGGTCGGTTATCGTTGCACCCACTAGCCTGGGTAAGTGTTACACATGATCAGTGGGTGCTAGCAATTATATCCAGTAGCTATTGCATTCCCTTTTTGGAAATTCCCCCAAAATTCAGTTCTCTTCCGGACGTGCCACCCAGTCAGGAAGAGGCGGCCCTACAGGAGGTTGTAAACCTTCTTCAGAAAAGAGCCATCCAACAGGTCCCCGCAGGACAGAGAGGATCTGGAACTTATTCCCACTTCTTTTTGGTTCCAAAGAAAACAGGGGACGTACATACTATTTTGGATCTCAGTCTCATGAAACAGTTCGTGCAGAAGTTGAGGTTTCGGATGGTCACTGTGCAGTCAATTGTGCCTCTCTTGCACAGCAATGACTGGATGTGCTTGGTGGACTTCCAGGACACGTGTTACCATATAAAAATGGATCGACAGTCCAGGTGGTTTCTCCACTTTCACTTGGGAGTCAATCATTTTCAGTTCTAGGCCCTGCCCTTTGATCTCACCTCAACCCCCCAGGTGTTCACCAAATGCATGGCGGTGGTAGCAGCTCATCTCCAGCTGCAGGGAATCCAAGTTTTTCCATATTTGGATGATTAGCTCCTGACTGCTCCTACAAGGCATCAACTATTGGACAATATTCACACCGTACTCTCCCTGTTCCATCAGCTGGGCATTACAGTGAGCATGATGAAATCCTCTTTGATTCCAACCCAAAAGCTGGAGTTCATAGATAGACATTCTGTTGGATACCACCTCTCAGGTCACAGCCTTACCTCTTCGCCGGGTGTCACTTATTCGCAACCAAGTTCGGGTTTGCTGGAGCAAACTTGTCCTCTGGCCTCACTCATTCACAGGGCTCTAGGATCAATGGCGGCTGTCATGAGGGTTCTTCAGTGACTTTTGCAGTTCAGTGTTCAGCGTTGCTGCATCCCCTATCCTTTCCCATTCAGCTCACCCCGGTGTGTCACAATCATCTTTCGTGGTGGAGTCGTTCATTGGATGATCTAGCGGGCAGGTCTTTCGCTCCTCCAACTCCTGTAGCGACAGTCACTTTGGACGCTTCCCTCCTGGGGTGGGGGGGGGGCATTTTCAGGGACAGAAGGTCCAAGGGACATGGTCGCCATCAGAGACCAAACTGCACATCAACGTTTTGGAGATGAGGGCAGTCCTTTTGTCATTGCAAGCCTTTCAAGACTGCCTCCCTCAGGGAACGATTGCAGTTCTATCAGACAACATGGCTGTTTTGTGGTATATAAACAAGCAAGTGAGCACACATTCTTATCTACTGTGTCGCGAAGCAATGAGGGTCTGGGAGTGGGCAATGGCCATGGGACGCTTTCTCATTACAATGCACATTCCCGGAGCATCCAATGAGTTGGCAGACAAATTGAGCAGGGCTATCTTAACCTCTCACGAGTGGTCCCTGAACTCAGTGGTGGCTCAACAGATCTTCTGTCAGTGGAGGTTATCTGAGCTGTGATCTGTTTGCATCTCCTCTCAACCACAAATGCAGCAACTTCTTTGCATTGATCCCCCCAGAGGGGGATCCCCCAGGGACGCGCTCACCCATAATTGGCCTTCGGGTCTCCTGTATACCTTTCCTTCTGTTACCTTTAATTCCCAGAGAACTTCAGAAAGCCAGACGGCTCATGAGTCAACTGATCCTCATTGTCCCCTTTTGGCCTCGACAGGTGTGGTTCCCCCTCCTATGGTCTCATTTGAGGCATCCACCCTGGGTACTCGATCCAATTCCAGATCTGCTATCTCATCCTTTTCTTCTACCGCTCCCAAACCTTCAGACCCTACGTCTGACAGTGTGGTATGTCCTCTTCCAGTGATTTTGGCTAAGTCCAGGCTACCTTCACCCATAAAGGAGATTATTCTTGCTTCCCGGAGGTCCTCTACTAGGAAAGTGTATTCCAGTAAATGGAAGAGGTTTTTGATTTGGGCTAAGAATAGGAATTTGGACCCCTTCTCTGCCTCTTTTCCCGAAATACTTCTCTTTTTGACTTCTCTTTTTAAGGAAGGGGCTAGTTTTTCCACTAGCAAGGTACAGTTGGCAGCGATTTCAAATTTTCACCTTAGTGATAATTCTGCCTTTTCTGCCCGCCCCTGTAAAGCTTTCTTAAAAGTTTTTTTCTATTACAGACTCCTGTAAAAAACCCTTCTCCCCCATGGGATCTGACTTTGGTCCTGCAGGCTTTGACAAAGCCACCCTTTGAACCAGTGGCTTCGTGTGATATTAAGTTTCTTTCCTGGAAGACTGCCTTTTTAGTGGCAATAACTTTGGCAATGAGTTTCAGAGTTGCAAGCTCTTTCTAGCAAGCTGACCTACTTAGTTTTCCACAAGGACAGAGTGTCTCTGAAACCAGATCCATCCGAATCTCAATCAATGTATTCATCTCTCAGTATTTTTCCTAACTATTCCAATAAAGGGGAATGTATCCTGCACACATTGGATGTTCATTGTCAACTTCGATTTTATTTACATAGAATGCGAGAATTTATGCATTCAGACCAACTATCTGTCACCTTTTCTATGAATAGAAAGGGTAGAGGAATTTCGAAAGTCATGGTTTCCCCTTGGATTTTGCAATGTATTTCCTTCATTTATTCTTCAGAAGGTATTTCCTTGGCTGCACCAGTGAGGGCTCATTCTACCAGGGCAGTTTCTACCTCCACTGCTTTTGCAGATCGTCAATCTTTAGATGACATTTGTGCAGCAGCAACATGGTCTTCTCCCTACACTTTCATTTCCCACTATAAGTTGGATTTGGTTTCCAGAGGAAGGACTTCATGTGGCTCCACAGTTCTTCGGCATGTCCTTCCTTCAGGCCTCTCAGGATTTAGGTAGCAGGGGACTCTGACCCTAATGTGAGGAATGGTGACTAGATAACATCAGATTTATAGTTATGTACTTACCATAACCTGGCATCTGTGTTATCTGTAGTCACTATTCATCACAATCCCACCCTCCAGACCCCTTTCTGGAAGATTGGTTGGATTTTGGTGGTTCTGTTTTTCTTTAGTACTTCGGTCTGTCTTCCTTCTTTATGCAAACTCGATCTGAGGGAGTGGAGGGTTGCAGACCATTATGGGAGGGGAGGAGCTTGAGCTAAGCCAGCTTGGATCCAAGACCCTAACGTGATGAATATTGACTACAGATAACACAGATGCCAAGTTATGGTAAGTACATAACTATAATTCTTTCATTTCACTTTGGCTGAGCATCGCCTTCCATATAAACTGATGCCATTTGAACTTTCTTCAGGACCCAGAAGTCACTGCAAATATGCTTCCAGGGAATCCCTGGATATAGCTCTCAGGGGCCAAACATGAATTAGAGAAACAAAGAGACGTCTTCTGGAAGGCTTTTGCAACAACAGCCAACACACTGAAATGGTTGCATTTGTAATTGTACTTCATTTGTATGCTTATGTTCAATAAGAGATGTATCCTCTGTGAAAGAGATCTATCATGTCAGTAGGTCCTATTAATGTTCCTGTGGAAGTTTAAAACTCTTGAGTGGGTGTTTAGGGCATTATTAATTTTGTGGATGTGTAGGGTGTTGCACAGGACTAGATTCTTAGAGGCTCTGTAGGCTAAGCAGAGATCCACTCTCAGGAAATGATAGGAGATGGGAAAGAGTAACATCGCTTTAAGGCAGTCAGGATTGCTCAGGGAGAAAATGTCCTTTATCATCTGGTTAGGAATTGCTGAGGTCACTTATGCTGGGTCATATGTTTGGATAGGTAAATACCAAAGGGAGTACTGTATTCAGTTATTGGTCCAATAAGGGAGGAGTAGAGGGGAGTAAGGACTTCATAACAGTGGCGACATGATGGCCAAAGTAAAGTTCATTGTCCTATGTCTCCAATGATGGAGTCAATTTTTGGGGAGCATGTCAACTATGTGATAGGGGCATGGATACATCGATTTGCCAAAGGACACAATGCTGGATTTCTTGGCATTTAATCATTTATGTTGCTGTTGAAATGTGCACAATGTGAAGAACTGCCGTAAATATCAGCACTTTAATCCAGCTACCTTTAGGCAATTGCACGAGAAGCTTGATCCACACACCACATGTTAATATGTGTTAGGCCTTCTTGAAGGATCCATAAATTATATGGAGTGTTTATAAAAGCTTCAGGTTTGCAGTCAGTCATCACCAAACTTTTAGGCATAGCCCTTTGATGTTGATCTTGACATCAAAGAAGTAAATAACAAAGAGGAGTTGTCCTAGAACTAATTCTTGGGGGTGACACTGCTAACTGCTCTTCTCCAAACAGTGGGCATAAAATCTTTGGAGAGAATGAGATTGAATAGAGTTATTATCAAGTTTTACAGTGTTTAGTGCTGACAAGAAGACAATGCAGCACATGATCCGGACCCATGGAACTAATGTTGTTGGACTTGGAAAGGGCATGTAGGACTTGCTCAGAAGATATTGGATGGGGGGGGGGGGTGGCATACTGATGTGCTGTAGATCATTTGGGGGAGATGGAGGAGCATACCTTTCAACTGTCCAGATTTTTGCCTTGTATTTTTGGCCTGTTCCTCGTGGGTTTTCCAGTAAATCACTGAGGATTGAAATCACAAAAAACATTATATGCATTTGAGATTGAGACTTAATATCTTTCAAAAAATGCATGGCTAACACAAATAATGTTATTTCTAGCAACTTTTAAGTTTTTAAGAGTAATATTTAAAGTCTGTCCTAAAACTGTAGAGCCCAACGAAGTATCCAGAGACAGCACTCCACAAGATAAAACATGTTTTGAAAAATGTCTGTAGACTTTCTAAGTAGAAGTTTGTTATCCTGTTGTATCTGTATTAAGTTGGACAGTTTTCTGTGTTTACTGGTTTCAGATATAGAATGTTTTTTATGAGTTCAGCTGTAGCTTCTGAGCTGAGAAAGATTACCTTTGTCTAGCTCCAGTAATCCCTGCTTCATCTGATGGTCCTTTAACCTGGCTGTTGGAGCTATGGAAATTACTGTAAAATGTTAGTGTCATTGTTTATAGTTATATTTTGAAGCTATATAACCAGTTGTGAAAGTAAGTATGGGTGGTGTCATTTGATTAAAATAAATTGCTGGCATGAGAACTGGTTTTATTTAATCTTCCATAACACACAGCAGCAGCTGTAAGGTTTCATTTGTTATTCAAAATAAACTAACGCAATATATTGAGAGAAGGATTTCCATTGCCCAGAATAGTAGAGTTGGCCTATTTGCACTGTAGCATGGCTGAAAAAAAATATGGTCACGTGTGTTCTTGCTGCATGTGTTAGAGTTGATTCAGCTCCGGAGCTGCAACAGAGCTAACCTTTGTCAAGACTGATAATCTTTTGTATGTTTCAGGTGTAATACTAGAACACAACAAGCACTTGGAAATATAAAGATATATGGTTAACCAGCTTCATCATACTGTATGCACTGAGTACAACACACAATTGTGCTTTGGAACATGTTGTATGAAGTATGCCTACATTTTATCTTGGATAATACCGTAAAAAATCATGCAGTCATGCACATCAAGTTATTTATATTTTTATCTACTTCAGGAGCTGATTCAGGACAGATATCTGAAGAAACATGGAACTTTCTTCACTCAATCTACAGTGGTGGCCCAGAAGTTATTCTCCGCCCGAATATTGTTCCTCAAGATCCTGATATGTCCCAAGCAGAAGATAAAATTGAGGTGGAAACAAGAACTTTTTAAATGGTCTTATCTTCATAGGTAGAAAAAAATATCCTGCTACTTGCTACACAAGAACATTCCGGAATACTGACAAGTTTTATGGGCATTGAGATTTGTGACAGTTAAGAGGAATCATAGAACAATGTAATCTTAATTAAACTTCTTGGACTGTTTTCTTCTAATTCTAACAGATACGGTCGATTTGTTTGTGATATCTCATGCATTTGGAGATTTCTTTCTTATGCTGTTAATGTGGTGGTATCCCTTGGTGCTGGCACACATGTATTGCAGAGTAATGCAAGAAATTGCTATACAAGTGGGATATCAGCCAGATGAGTACCAACAGCATATACAAATTAAAACTTAATGTAACTATAGGGTTGTTAGGACACCTGGGTATCTGAAAAACATCATACAATTGATTTTCGTGGAGTTGTCAGAATTTTCTGAGTCATAGCAGGTCCTATAGATAACATTTGTATGATTTTAATACTTTTTTTCAATAACTGCACTCTGAACCAGAATGATTTGCTACATTTATTAGACATTGCTGAAAGGTTTCTAATTTAAAATTAATATAGTTAAAATACTTTGCATTTTTACTGTACAGAAGTCAGGGAAAATAATTTTAACAATTGTAATGTGAGACTGTAGCCACATTGTTGTTCTAGCTGTAGGAGACGCTTGACAGTTTGACAGTCAGACCAGTGTATGCCTTCTATAGAAATGGTGTAGAATACACATTTGATAGTTTATTACAGGTTATGCCATCAAGTAGCATTTTGAATAGAGTCAGCCGAATTTGTACTCCATGTTGCATTATTTCTCTACAGTGTAAACATTTCCCTCACTCTTTTCACCCATCCCTTCTAAAATTTTAAATTGTCATCTGCACTTCTTACATCTTTACATTATAACTGCAGTGGTGGTGCTGCGGTAGCGTTGTCGCCTCACAGTAAGACGTTGTCCTGTTCAATTCTCAGCTAAAGTGTCTTCTGTGTGGAGACATGCGTGAATAAGCACCCGTTGAAGGTTGTGCATCAGGGCTGGCAACTCGGCACGTAAAAATCTACTGCCAATCATTAGTGGACCGGAGTTCTGCTGTAGTGACCCCTAACCGGGAAAAGCCGAAAGACACAACAACAACTTCTTACATCTTTCCACAGGAATCTTAAGTTCTTTGTATCACGGTAAAGAACATTCTCTCCATGATGCGTAATAGAATGAGGCATGTAATATAGCGATCATCTACAGCTGAAGTGAAAAAAGCTCAAAAAGATTTTAGTCACTTGTCCCAGAGTAGAGCAGCCCTGGGGTTTTTAGATATAAAGGGAACTGTGACAGACAAGGGGTGTGAGACCCATATGATACTGACAGTGGCTACAACTGCACTATTGTACTGGCTGATATGAATATAACAATGTCCACCATCTTAGTTATTTCTTATTGCTGTTGTACAATACAGTTAAAAGATCAATCATAGTAATACAGATTTAGCTTTTGTTCAGAATGCTGTCTTACCAGAACCACAGCTAGTTTGCATACTGGAGACATTAGTGCTGGTCCTCTAAAAAAGATCACACTGGCAAGCAGCTAATGTAATCATAATTACTTGTGCACTTACATGTACAGATGTATAAAGTGAACGGCACTTTTAGTTGACTTGTAGCATATAATTTTACTACTTTGAAGTATAATTCTTATTATAAATGTAATATGTTAGAAACCAATTAGATTTGCAGCAGTGATAGAACAATAGCACTTGGGTATTAGGACCAGATTAACATAAGAGTTAAACATTTGAATGGGGCTAGTACAAGTGGTGTTTCACATCAAGTAACTACCTTGTTTCTACTTTTTTTCTTGCCATGAATCACATCTAGGAATTATCTCTGCTGACATCCCTTTACTGTTGCTCTGTAGCCTGCTTTTCCAATCATCCTTGCTCATTAAAAATATGAAAAAATATTTATGGGTGGGGCATTCCTTTGCAGTTTGTCTTATTACATACTCACCAAAAAGCAAGGTAGCAGTACGATGTCCTTCTCTGAATGGTGTGCCCAACCATGAGAAAGTCCATGTCAGAGAGGCAATACAGATTTTCTAAGGCTATAGGTAGGAAATGTTTTTACTCTGTCCTTTGTAAGCTGGTCACACTCATCCTCAAAGTATTTTTCCCAAAAATAGACACTGTTTCATTCAAGGAAGCCCTTTGAAACAATCTGATCTTTCCTTAGGCATTTCCAGCCAGCAGAAGGCTATATATTTCAATACCCTGACAGGACTACAAGTTCACAAGCTAAAGTCTTCTTATGGTCACTACTGTGCTGACCTCTGTGAAGCTTCCCCAATGATGTTAGTAGCAAAATGTTCCAAGGGAAGCCCAGACCAACTTTTTCACACTTTGCCATTTTGTTGTAACTTAAGTGTGGAGTAAAGTTTAGACGACTACTTACCAGTTTATTATTTTCTTCCTTTTTTGCTCCATCTCCCCACCGTCTGTCAATCATCATCCCCCTCCTGGCCAAATGACCCATTCATTTTTTTATCAGTGGGCAAAGGCTAAGCTGGGAGGTGCTAACATTTAGATAGCCATTAGGGGTGTTTTGAGATTTTCTTTTCATTTTTTTGGCCGTATCCACCACATGCACCATTGTGCCGAGGGATGAGGTTTAATGGGCTGACTGTGGAGGTCATCCCTTCACTTCTATGAGGGACAGTCCTTCCAAACAGCCTTCCCCACCCCCATCCCCCTACAAAAGCATGATTGGTTGTTTCCTCAGTCTCCACTAAGGAAAGCACATCACTCAGTTTCTCCCCAAGTGTTAGCTTCTCTCCCCACCCTACCCAACCCCTGGGCCACTTTACTTCACTCCTTTCTGTCCCTGCCTTGCTACTCCCACAAGGGATCCACTAATCAAACCCTGGTCAGCTGGGTCTCAGTCAGGGCTCCAGTTTATTATTTTCCATGTAATAGAAGTTTTTGTTTTGTTTTTGTTTTTTGGCTATTTCAATGTTTTTTTCTCAGTTACTTGATTGGAAGGGATCTGTTTAAAGTCCTATTCCTGTGGCAAAATAGCTAGACAGTTTGTGTGTCAGCATTGCTTGAGGTGGGTTACCAGATGATATTTTGTTCTACAAAGCCTTCAACAAAAACAACATTGTCTTGACAAATAAAAAAAAGAGAAGTAAAGCCTGCTTACCTCTCCTTTTTCTTGCCACATCAGGTTAAATCCATCCTTGAGTGTTTATTCTTTTTTTTCAAACAAATTAGTTGTTAAAAAGTGTAAAAGATATTTCTTTGTATCAGTAAATTTCTGATTTCATATTCAGTTAAGTGGTCATATTGTTGTGACATTTGTCTAACTCGAGGGTAACCACAGCCTTCAGAATGGCAGAAACACATTTTCAGACCTGCAAGTGTGATCAAAAATGGTGCTCTGTTCTGCTTGGGAAAGGAAGAGCATCTTTAAGGTTGATTGCAGTATGTGCAGGGCATTCAGTGCAATAATATTGAATATGGTGGTGAAGATTGATATAACCGTATATTGAGGAGAGAAGGCCTTAATGTCATCAGCTAGCTTTTGAATGGGTTAATCCTTAGTTCCTCAGTGGTGGTGGTAGAAAATAAGATATCATGAGATCGTTGCGTGTCAAACAATAAGCATCACTGCATCTTTTTGGTCCCCTACTTTGGAGTGGACCACCTGCAGCTGGTGTAGGTGATTGTCCATCTACTTCTTATCTCCTTCTTAGATGTACTACATTGCTTCGCAGAGCAGGGCAACCAGCCTGCAGTCACAACTGGAGGAGAACAAATAACTTCAGTTGGGGAGATGATGTTTTGTGCATCATTATGCAGTCTTACAGCAGAGCTTTTGTGTTTTTAGGACTTGTTTGGTTTAATGGAAAAAAACAAAAAAACTTTGTCCGTCTTCACTGGAAGGATATGCTGCCAGAAATTCTGCTTAACCTATCCAAAGGTTACTTTCGCCTGCAGTCAGTGCTGGTTAAAATTATTTTTTATTCAGCATGAATATGGCCTGTCACACTTCTACTCTGAATGCCTCCTTTTACAAGCCCTTCATATTAAAAAGTTAAGCAGTTCTTCTCCCATGCCATAAAATGCATCACTGTTGCACTGTGTCTCTGTCCTGTCCAGTCATATGTGTGTTACTAATCTGCAGTAAAGCAACATCTAATCTTTATCCTTTTTTTGGCAGCATGGATTTTTATGCCCAGCTGCTGTTCTTTGAGAGTTAAGGTGTGCAGTGATGTAATGTATGCACATTCAAGATGCATTGAGACCATATTTCTAGATAATTTGCACACTTGTCTGAGTGGGCTTGTACAAGTGTCTATGTGGCAGCATGAAAGCCATCACTAGGTTCTTTGTGCTTCTTATTGGAAACATTTTTCTGTGTGTGCAGGATCAAAAATTTTGAGGACCTTTTCAGTAAGTGACTGTTGGGATTTACTGCTGTGATATGTCCATCCTACCAACATTTCTGAAATATCTTCTGCTTTCATACTGTGGGCTTGTGCACCATTCTTCTGGCACTCTCTGTGACATTATGGAGGGTGAACTCAGCCTCTGCACTGCCCGGTTCATTTATAGTACTTGCATAGTTTGTTTGAATCCTCAGTCCCCACAGTCATCATTAGAGTGCCCTTGCTTTTAATGTCCGGCTTGTTGAAATGTTTTTGCTGTTCTTGCACTTGTCCGATAACAGACTTGTACCTACACCAATATCATTTATGCTGCTGTTGAAAGGTGCAGAACATGAAGAGCTGCTGTAAGCATCAGCACTTTAGTCCAGCTACCTGTAGGCTCTCTGTGTTGTCATAAACTAGGAAAAGTCTCTGGTCACAACACAGCGGAATTTCATTCATCACGACAGGACTGTTGGTTGCAAGCAAAACTTCAAACCTTTAATCTTTTTATGTTGCCTCATCTTCTGTCCAATAAAAATGTCCAAGAGTCCATCCATTGCATCACCTTCAGAATGTGCACTGTGACCATCATCAAATGCCAAATATTCAAAAGTTTGAAACAGGACTAGGCAATGAATCATGCACTTTTCCTACTAGCTTCCAACAATTTGCACATTAACATGAGAATCAGAATGTGAAACTTATTTTGCAGGCAAAAAATATATATTACCAACAGAAACCTGCAAATAACCAGCCAGAGTATTCTAACTAGCTGTATGAGGTGCCGAAAGATGACCCCTCTCACACATGAACATGCTGATAACAAACAGAATCTGAATTTAAATTTAAAACCTGATTTGTAAGTGAAACTCTGCCACAAAGGCCTGAAAGATAACTAGCGTGAGCATTCTCCATATCTGTATGAGGTACACAAAAAAAAAAAGCTCCCTATTGAAAGTAGAAATAGCAGAATACAGTTCGAAATAATGACCTGAAATACAAGTGATTGCACTTTTTGACTTACATAATGTAGTGTGTTCTTCATTTGGTCGCTGCTACAGTAGCCTTAGCTATATGGGTTGTATCCTGTGCAAGATATAACAGCTGGACAGCTTCCAAAGCGTAAGATCACCTCCAATGTGCCCAGACAATTGACAACTTGAGCACAGCTGTAGAAAATGTTACTCCCTTCAGAGACTTCCTGCCACAGAAGGACATCCCTCTGGCAGGCTTTTGAGGATCAACAGTTGTTGGTTAGCATTTCTCCATCACTGGACAGATACGTTCCCTTCAGTGAAAATACCTTCCACAATTTACTTAATTTTATTTTATGACAGAAATATTACTATTTTCTATGAAAAGTGTTTTTATTTTATGCTAGGAATTTTGTGTTTCTTGAAATGTTATGTGGACTTTTCAGTCAGATAATATGGTTCTACTTTTTTTGTGTAAAACTTGTTGAACATGTAGTTTATTTTATGTGAAGAAAACCTTTTTAAACTGTGTTAAGGGGTAGGAGTAAGTGTATGATGATCTTTATGTGGACCACTGTTGCAGTAACCTTAGCTATATGGGTTATATCCTGCATAGGATATAACAGCTAGCCAGCTTCCAAAGCTTCAAGGGCATCTTCTATGCACCCAAACCATAAGACAGCGTGATAAGACAGTTTGGATATCAAGCCCATCAGAGCTTTCCTGCTACAGAGGAGAGCCCTCCTCTGCAGGATTTTGAGGATCGATGGTTGGCTAATGCTTTTCCATTGTTGGGCTGATAAGTTCTCTTCAGGGGAAAAAAATACTTTTTTTATTTGTGAAAAGTTACCTTTTTCTGCAAAACAAGTATTTTTAAGGTCGATAAAGTATTTTTTTTGTCTGTCTTGTGACTTTTATGTACTTTTAAACTGAGGCATGTTTTTGTTACTTTTGTGGATACTACAGTGATGTGGCAAATAAGTAATTGAGGAATCAGATCTTACCCCCTATGTTAGCATGAGATATAGCAGACAGGTTGAGCAGGGCAAAGGCAGACCCTCATGAGTAGAATCTGAATTAAGGGTCTTCCAAGATTTGATCCAGCTGCAGGGAATTCCTCAGGTAGACCTTTTTTCTCTTGTCTAAACAATCAACTGGCAAAATTATGTTTTTGGACTCCATGTAAGAAGGCCTGGAAACCATATGCCTTTTCTCTTTCTTGGACAGGAATGTTCCTGTATGATTTTTCACACTTTCTGCTGTTATCCATGGTACTTGTGAAGATTAAGAAGGACTCCCCAAAGGTCATTGTCATTGTGGTGACTTATTTCTGGCCTGGGCAGTAATGTTGCTCCCCTCTCTTTGGAATTGGCTTGCAGATTACCACAAGTTTCCTCGCAAATTGGATTTAATTACACAAGATCAGGGTGTTTGATGCATCCTGACCCCCAAACAACTACAGCTGACTGCCAGGATGATAAGGTCTTAATACCTGCTTTCTGAGGACGTGCAGCAGGTATTAATGGAGACAAGAACAATCGCTACTAGAAAACCCATATATTTGTAAATGGAAAAGGGTTTCTCTCTGGTACCAACAAAAGAACCAGCACCTATTTAGGGCTAGTGTTTCTCTGAATGTACACTGTCTGTGTGAGTTACAATCCTATGGCCTGTTGCAACCCTTCTGTAAAGTTTCATTTGTCAGTCATGTCAGCATGTCTGCCCATGGATCCCCCTCTTTCAATTCAGTCTCATGTTTTGATGTTTTTAAAAGGGGTTTTACATAAGAAGCCTCCCAGAAAACTGGTTCTTAATTTTGTGTTAGCAAAGCTAACTCTTGCTCCATTTGAACCAGCTAGCCTGGATGACTTGAGGTTCTTAACGTGGAAAATAGTTATGCTATTGCTGTGACTTCTGCAAGAAGAGTATCTGAGTTGTAAGCTCATACTGTGCGTCAACCCTATCTCTCCTTCTTCCACAGAGAAAGGGTTTTGTTCAGAACTAATCCTTTTGTGTCTAAAGTGGTGTCCAAGTTTACCTTATGCAAATCTGTCAATTTTTCTGTTTTCTTTCCAGAACCCAAAAATTAGGTAGAAATGGTACTTCATACCTTGGATGTCCACAGACAACTCTGGTACTATCTTGACAGAACAAAATCTTTTAGAACTTCTGATCAATTGTCATTTCTTGTGAAGGTAAGAAGAGAACCTATTTCAAAGCTGACTATTTCCAAATGGTTGTCTCGGGCTATAACCTTTTGTTGTTCCCACCACACACAATTATTACAGCTCAAACCTTTCATCAACCACTTGACGTATTCCTGATATTGAATAACTTCTTAACATCATCATCATCATCTTTCCACTGAAAATTGGCAGCTTTTTTAACAGCAGCCAAAATAAGTGTCCTAAACTGCAGAAAAGTCTAATTTTTAATCTGTTTGCTAATATCTTTACTGCCTGCCCATGATTTTAAATGCAAATGTGTTTGTAATGAAAGCAGGCTGTAAACTTCTTTACTAGAGAAAAAGTTTCAAAACGCAAGCCATTGAAACATATTTTTTCAAAGGTGAATAATAGTCTGCATATGTGTAGAAAAGAAACCCATTGGCTTTACAACCATGTCCCAAACAAAATGTAAAGAAATATTCTTGTAGCTTATATTTCAGTTTCACAGCATGTCCCTGTTTCGAAAGGAAACTCAGTGCTGAAGATGCCACAGAAAGCCTATTACTCCTTTCTACGTCATTTACAATATGAGAGCATTTTAGGCAACAGCTTTGTAGTTCCTTCAGCATCAGCAACATGTGCAGGAGGCTGAGAGGGCAAAACTCCTCGGGTGTAAAATCTGCAAGCTTCTTGCCAGGCAGTGATTCTTTTTTGTGAATCCAAAGCATGGATTACTGTAGTAACAACTGAAGGGGGCATTTCAATATTTATTAATTGGTCCCTTCATCAAGCATTATTGTTTGGATCAAAGGCAGGAACACGACAACTGCCCCAAGAAACAGGCAATAACACCAAGCTGTAAAATGAAGGTAGTTTATTAACAGTCACTGAAAGCGCTTAGTCAGTGACTGTTAATAAACTACCTTCATTTTACAGCTTGGTGTTATTGCCTGTTTCTTGGGGCAGTTGTCGTGTTCCTGCCTTTTTTCTTTGGCCCTGTTTTGGGATCCTTTGTCGATTATTGTTTGGATCACAATTCCAGCAGTCAGACCACCTTTGATACATCTGTGCTTTAAGTTTCAGTTTTCTGAACCCTTGTTTTTATACTTTCTGCAATTTTAACACAACCACAAAGCAAGTGAACCACTGAAACTGGTACTTACTAAATCAAAAATACAATAAAACCAAACGCCCAGGTAGCTTGAGACTCAAAAGGAACACTTTAATGTGAGTTGCCATTAAAAAACCATGGTTAAGTGCTTTCGTTGTATAGACATCTTCAGAACCATGAATGAATAACACCACCCACCAAATGAATGAATTAAAACCTGAATCTAAACACACCCCCAGAAAAACTCACCAATCACAAACTAAACAGCAACAAAAGCCTGCTAATGTGTTTAAAGAAGTAACTGCATACAGGTAACAAACATGAACCTGCAGGAGCGGCCTTAGGTCAACTCGTGCCCTAGGCAAAAGGGCTCCACGGCGCCCCCCCACCACACCACCCAGTGCCCCCATCCTGGTCTACCTACATTAAATAAATACTGGAAAAGCTCCCCTGCTAGAGCGGTGCCCTAGGCGGCCGCCTAATTGGCCTATGCCTAAGGCTGGCTATGTGAACCTGACAACTTGTGAAGGTATAGTAACCCCTATCAAATCATGTAAAACATTAAATAACATTATTATAACTTAGATGATCTATAGCCGCAGTGGTACAGCGGTAGCTTTGTTGCCTCACAGCAAGAGGTTCTCATGTTCGATTCTCGGCTGGGTGCCTTTTGTATGGAGTCTGCATGTCCTCCCCGTGGTCGGGTGGCCTCTGAAAGACATGCGTGAATGGACGTACCTTTGCTGAAGGTTGGGCATCAGGCTAGCAACTCGGCACCATAAAAATCTACTGCCAGTCATTAGCGGACCGGAGTTCCGCTGTGGCGACCCCTAACCAGGAAAAAACGAAAAGACAAACATTATAACTTAGATGATCTATATTTTAATTCACTTGAGATAGAAATAGCATAATTGAGACCGGGATGATTGGCAGCATCCAACCAAAGCTGCCTACTCATTTCCCGGTGTAACAACCAGTTCTGCCCATCCCCTATGTAAAGGGTAGAGTCTATTTGTTCAAGCACTGTGACTTTAAATCTACTAAAATTAGCACAGATTAGGGCATGCCTGGCAAGTGCATTTTTGTTCTTTTTAGTGATGCTGTAGGTATGCTGGTAAATCCTCTTATTTAATGCATTATTTGTTTTGCAAATATAAAAGGCAGAACAGGAGCAACACCTGGCCAGTTAAACAACCTTGTCAGGCCACCTGTTAAATCTACCACTAACTGTCCATTGTCTATCATCTCCAACAAACTACCTCTCAGGTCTGTGTCAGTGAAAGAGCACTGATGACAACGGCCACATTTTGAAGTCTTGGAAAAGCCGCTCTTGTGTGTCCTTGTAGGTTTTTCCAAATTGCTCTTAATGTTTGACCTGTTCTTAAATGTAAATGTGGGAGGTTGTTCACAACAAACTTTCAGCTTGTCATGACATTGCAGGATGTACCATTTCCTGCTTAATATTCTCCAAATGTCGTGGGCATCCAGAGAATAGTGTAATACCGTATTGTTGAAATAATTAAAATTCTAAACACAGGAATGACGGCCACTAGCTCCATTGTGTTGAAGAACACAGTTCTGCAAGCCCTTAATGATAATAGGTCCGTATTTCCCATATCTTTCTTGTAGCACTTGAACACTAATATTGGCGACTAACATGTTTGTGTATCCACGTTCAGAGAATACATGTTTCAACTTGTCAGATTTATCAAGGCAAATGGAATCATTTGAAGTAAGATTGGATACGCGTATAAGTTGGATCTTAACCACCCCTTTCTTCTGATGAAATGGGTGGTTACTTTTAAAAGTAAAAAATTGTTACAGAACATTGGTTTCCTGTAAATAGATGTTTCCAAAGAGCCATTAGTCCCTTTCTTGATCTCAGTATCAAGAAAATGCATTGAATCAGGGTTGACATTGTAGGTACATTCCAAAAACATGGATGTCAGTTCAGGTTGCTTGACAAAATCCTGTAGTTTTTCCTGACTACCTAACCACACAATAAATATATCGTCCAGGTATCAAAAATAAGCACAGCGGACAAAGAAATCAAGTTTGAAAACTGATTCAATTTCCCATCACAACAGGACCACATTTTCAACAAAGGGGGGGGGGGGAGCAGGTGGCCCCCATGGCAACACCCTGCAGTTGTTTATAGTATTTTCTGTCAAAAATGAAAAAAATATTGCTTAGAACCAAATCCAAAATGTCGGAAACCAATGTTTTATCACTTTTAGACAACAAGCCAAATTTAGGCAACACTTCTCCAAACCATTGTAATCACTCTTCATGGGGAATGGCCATGAATAAGTTCTTGATATCACAAGTAGCAAAAAGATGGCTGTCACTGACCACTATATTTCCTGAGATTGTCCAAGAAGTCCCATGAATATCTGATGATGTAAAAAAAACTTGTTAAATAAAGACTTTAATTTATAGTCCACAGACTTTGCCATGGGATCAGTAATATAGCCACCAGCAGACACAATAGGTTGGTGTGATGGGTCTAAGGCAATGGAGTAGATCTTGGGTATGCCAACAATTTTGGGAATGACAAGGTAATGTATCTTCAAAAACAATCAAACAATCCCAACATTTAAAGTTACTGTTAGAAACCTCTACATTCAACTCATCACCAAGCAACACTTGAAAATTCAGTTTTCAAGTAAAAAGTTTTATATCAAGAATAGTGTTCAGCATTAGCATGGCCCAAGTGTATAAAAATAAAGCCCTTAAGAAACAGATTGCAATGTTCAGGGCCAATGCATAAATCACTGAAATTATAAATACTGAAATTGAAAAAAGATGCAATAGACACAGTACCTTTATTGAAGTCTGATAGATTTAAATCCATGAGTCCATTCAAGTTCACAAGTAGGTGCTAGACTGTCGGCCCAAGGGCCTATGTAAGCCTAGCCAACAAGGTTCCCTGGCTTACTCCACCCAAGAAAGTTATTTTCCTGTGCCACTGTTGAACAGACACACAGAAGTGATCCCCGGGGTGTATTTCCTATTTCCCATCCACTCATCAAGATTTTTCTTGAAGAGTGCTAATGAAGAACTTTGCTTGACATACATGGGTAGCCTGTTCCAGAGTATGGGAAGTCTCTGGGACAGGAATCTTTCCCCCCAGCATGTCCTGTTTATTGTGGTGACAAGGTTTAGGTCCCTAGAGCGTGTAGCTCGGAGGGATTTCTTTAGGTGTAGCATGTCCAACAGCTCTGGGTTTGACATAGCTTTATATGTTAGGCAGAGATCACCCCCCTGAGTAGGCGATATGCTACGGAGTAAAGCTGGAGTTTTTTGAGGCGGTCAGTGTAGGGCATTTGTTTGAGGCCAGTAATCCTCTTTGTGAGGTACTTCTGTGGCCTTTCCAGCTGCTGCAGATGTCTTGTGAGGTACATTCCAAAAGGGGCGTTGTACTCTATAATGGGTCTAATGAGTGTCGAGTAAAGGGGAACAATTACCTCTTTTTTCCTGGATGAGAACCCTTTTATGATGAGGTGTGCCACGTAGAAGGACTTCCTGACTACTGTAGCGATGTGACAATCAAAGGAGAGACTACTGTCCACCTGGGTCCCAAGGTCTCTTATCACGCATTTGGTGTTAAGTAGATTGCTGCCTATGTGGTAATTCATGGGTACAGAGTTTTTACCAAAGAGGATGACACTGCACTTTTTGGCATTGAGCCTGAGGCCATGGCTCTGACACCAGACATCTGTCTCAGCGAGGCCCTTCTGTAGGATGTCCACATCATTTGGGGACTTGACTATGGCTCCCAGTTTGCAGTCATCTGCGAACTTCGTTAGCCAGAGGCCTTCTATGTTAGCTTGTACTTCAGAGAAGTAGATACCAAACAGGAGAGGTCCCAGGACGGAACCCAGTGGTACTCCACTTGTCACTGCTTTGAGGTCAGACTTGGAGTCTGCAACTTTTACAGTGTGGGTTCTGTCAGTGAGCCAGTTGGCAACCCATCTTGTGATGTGGGGATTTATACCTAGTTTAGTGAGTTTAGCTATAATTCCAGAATAGGGGATGGTGTCGAAAGCCTTGGCGAGGTCAAGATAGGCTGTGTGAACCACCTTACCCTCATCTACGGCTTTGGTGACTGCCTCAAAGAAGTCGATCAGTTTCAGGAGGCATGATCTGCCTTTCACGAACCCAAACTGGGTGGGGTCCAGAGTTTGGAGGTTACCAATGTCTTTGTTTATGAGTTCCATGATGATACGTTCCATGGCCTTGCAGACCAGGCTCGTCAGATTAATAGGTCAATAGTTCCTGGAATTAGTGGTGGCTCCCCCTTTGTGGAGTGGGATAACTGTTGCTGTGCGCCATTCAGTGGGCACAAAGCCTGATGCCAGGCTATTATTGAACATGGTGCTTAAGTTCACCATTTTTTTATTGGTTCATGTGTCTGTTCCACTTCTTCCATTTCGTTTGATATTGTGAATGACCAGTACTGCTGGATTTCCATTCTTCTTGTTGGACAGTCGCTCCAATCTCCTGGGAGCAGACTGGTCTAAAGGGATGTCTATGTCATTGGGGACATCATTATGTAGCCCATCTAACCTGTTCCTAATTAAATCATAAATGTTGTTCACCCGAGAAAAATTGGGCACTTTAGGATAAATGGTTCTATTCCAGTAGTCATTGTCATCGCATATGAGTTTTTTTTATCCTTCCTGAGCTTAACTGAAGTCATCATGGAATCGATCTGTTTAAAAACATTATTCAAGTGTTTTTGAATTTAGGAAATTCCAGGTCAGCAGATGTAGAGCCCATCAACTTAGAAATTTCTGAGCAGGAGGCTGAGAGGGGCAGAACTCCTTGGGTGTAAAATCTGCATTCTTCTCCTTGCCTGGCAGTGATTCTTTTTTGTGAATCCAAAGCATGAATTGCTGTAGTAATAACTGAAGGAGGCATTTCAATATCTCTTAATTGGTCCGTTCATCAGGCATTATTGTTTTGATAACAATTCCAGTGGTCAGACCTCCATTGATACATCTGTGCTTTAGGTTTCAGCCTTCTAAACCCTTGTTTTTATCCTTTCTCCAATTTTGTATCTCCTGTGGAGATTTAATTTGTATTTCAGAAGATTCTTTACAGTAGGCATGCATTACAGAGGGTCTTCAAAGCCCAACTTAGCAGATATGAACTTAGCACATTAGGTGAGCTGTGAAAAGGCCTTTTGCTATGAGTGCTTGTTGCCTTCTCATGGTCTTCGTATGTTTGAATGGCTTCTGTGTTCAGTGGCTATGGATATATGTCTTTTTCCTGCAAGTTAACTCAACTGTTTAATGTCATAGTCTCATTTACCTGCATCTGCCTTCTGTGCTCACCTTGTGAATGAAGGCCAGATGGGGGAGTGCTCTCTTCTAGCCTAGCATGTGATTATGTAACATGGACCAGTAAGAAGCACCGTCCCTCAAGTATGTGAGCTAGGAATTTATTCAGGATTTTGATGATCTGGAGGATAGCAGACAAAGAAATCCCAGCAGTTTCTTACTGCAGGTGACTTTACATTTTTTTTTAGCTTTCTTCTTGTGTGACTAATTTTGTACTGAGAGTGCCTGTTATCCTTGTTGAATGCATCTACCTTTCTTGTGAAAATCTCAGTGTGTCTGGATATAGCCAAAACTTTCCTGAAAAGCTCAATTCACCTTAAGACTCTTACAATAGACCCCATCTCTGCAGGTTCCTACTTTGGTGCTTAAAGATTGTCTTTACCACCCTCTGAGCTGTTGCCTCCTTGTGAATTCAGTTTGCTTTCATGGAAAACCTTTATTTTTGGTAGTCCGTACTTTCACCAGAAGGATTTGTGTACTTTCAGCTTATGGTCCAAAAAAACCTGATTAGTTGTTCATAATGAAAGGGTATATCTGGTAAGAGAGAAGATTTTTTTTTTTCAAAAAATATTGCTAAGTATACAGTCAGCCAGTCCTTTCCATTGTATTTGCTGTCCAGGTTAAATCCCAAGAAATGTTTTACTAGAAAGTCAGCGTGTGCTCCTCCATACAAACACTAGAAAGGGTAAACACCTCATTTTATTTTGCCAAATGCACGCAAAAAAATCCTGTTATCAGTAAAGTAGGTAGTGTTCTTATGGTTGAGTCTTAGGAGCTGTTCTTCATCAGGCAACCAGCCCTGTTCATCTAGTGTCGCTGCAGCTTTATTTGCTTTCTTAGGCCTTCTATACTGCCGCAACCTAGACTGCTGTGCACATTCTTACTAAGAATACACCCCAGACATTTAAGCAATATAGTATGTCAGATGAAAATAAAGGTCACTGCACCAAGGAGAGAGAGGTAGTCATTTTGCATTAACCGCTATCAAATTAGTTTGTTTTTGGCAAAAATTAACATTATCAACCAAGTGACCATCAGGTCAATGTCCTTCTGCAGTCGAGCGGTCAAGTGAGATTTGAAAAGCAGAACTTAAGTGGCTTCTTGTAATGAGTGACACCCCTTCCCCCTTTACCACCTCCAGTTTGAGTAAACAGTAAAATATGTTTTATGTGTTAAGATTGTCCTGATGACTCGAAGTACAGAGGGGATAAGAAAGCTATGTAGTATCCACATTTAAGGGCTGTGAATCATAGGTCAACAAACTACCTCCCTACCCTGGTTACTTATAATTTCTTGAGTTTCCTTTCACATGTGAGAGGTGCACACCCTATCTTGATGTATTCTCCTAATACATGAAATAACTGAGAAAGGGAAATCCCACCCCTTGCTTTTGTGGGAAGGGTGCACCTACTACATCACAGTAAAAGAAAAAGGCAGACAGTTGTACTCTTAAATGAATAATATTGCTCTAAAGATAATGCTTGAGTTCCTTTGGGTGTTGTATAGCCTTCCTGCTGATCATCAACATAACTAAGTTATCCTGTTCCAAGGAGAAATCCTCTAGACCAAGATGGAAGTGTCCTTTGTGGAGCTTAGAGTGTCTTCCCTAAAATAAGTCATCATTGCAGTGTATGCAATGGATTTTCAGGCCCCAGGCCACCTTCTCCCTATGATAGGGACTTTTTTTGTCCATTTGCTGCTGTCCTTTTGTTGAAAGGTGATACAACAAAGTCTGTCTGGTTTCTTTTGCATTAGAATGTCAGATGTCTTAGGTGGTTTGTGAGTTTACTTGAATCTGGGTATTAATGGGTATGTTTATTTCCCATACAGTCCAGAAAAGGAGAATCCTTACTCTTCCAGAAAGGGGATGTAAAAGGCAGTAATAGTAGCAATCATCTGGTGGGGATTAGGAATTTTTATTAGGCCCCTAACTCCCTCCCTCCCTCCCTGTAGTGGTCAGTGGGTTCGCTATCCAAGTAAGATCTGCAATCCTGGCCTGTCCAAGTAAGATCTGCAATGTTGTCACCAGGGTTACATTGTGGATTCCTTTCCTCTGCGGTGGCCCAGAACCACAACATATTGACATTCTAATCTGGTATCATTAACTCTCCTCAGTAGGTCTGTGATTAAAAAGTACTCTTCTGCTACCTTTCCCCTGGTTGGTTTTCTCTGGTACTGTCATGTTTAGACAACATGTACTGCCTTAGAAGACCGTGCTTAGAAGACTACTCCAACAGTTCTTTTCTGTTATTGTTGTACTGTGGAGTTCATTTGTTGTCAAAAAATTTCTCATGAGCAGTGCCTAAGAAACCTTTAATATGGATGGAATAGGCAGGATGGACAAACATTTAAGAATCATACAGCTGGTACCTTAATTGTTTATCCATTATGTCTATTCCAGTCCTTCCTGATGAAATATGCACTGAGAAATCTTTCAATGCTCACTAATTCTGGGGTCAAGGAGGAACTGGCTTTAGTTTTTAATGTAGCCTCTGCAGTTGGCTACCATGTGTAATGTACTACAGTTTTAATTGCACTGACACTGTGACTAAGACTATAGATTGTCTGTCCTGCCAAGATTCTTTTGAGAATCTCCAGAACAAGAAGTATTTTCCACCATGTAGAGAAGCTGTATGACCCTCCCTTATTGTCTCTTTGTGTCATCTTCTAGTCCATGCCAGCCCACAAAGAAGATTAAAGTCCACAGAGAGTGAAGAAGCCCTTCAGATGATACAGTGGTGCCACACCACTAGCAAAAAAGCTGAAGTCCTGAGTATAGTCTTGGACTGTCTGTGAGGAGGTGGTCTTCAGGTGTTACCCATCTGGGCAAACCATCACAAAGAACCATTGGATGTTAAAAATGTTCACTAGAGGCTATGACTTGATCTCTAAAGATCCGTGCACAGGGACCAAGTTGCCTCTGCAGGGCTCTTAAGATTTCAACAGAGGGGCTGTAAAGATTAAAGTCTTTCAGATTAAAAGCAGTTATTCTACTCCCACTTCTTCTTAGCTTTGAATGAGAGAGGTTTCTGCTCCATGCTCGACCGCAATAACATTTGTAGTCGCATGTCTTACATGAGGTCGTGAGTGTCGACTGTCCTTAGGGGTCATCCTGCTGCTTTAGTTGTCTGAATGATGTGTCTGGACATGATGGATTCCTTCTGGAATGCCACTGCTGGGGTCTAAGTAAGGGGTCCATTCAATTCACTTGATAAGGCAGAGACTCTTTAGGCATAGTTCTGTAGTTTGGTTTCTTTTGTGCTCCCAAAGTATCTACTGAGTCCTAGCCATTGTGATGGTGGCCTTGCAAGAGAAGGAGATCCAACTATTCTGTTACTTAGACAGTCTTGTTCATGGTGGCCATGTCAAGGAACTTGCTTTCTGTTTGACCCTTCCATATTTATAGTTTCTGCAGTCTTCATATTCCCGCCTCAGTGGATTGCTTTTGTAGTCATAGAGCTGGATACTCTCTGGAGTCTGTCATTTCTTTCAGTGTATAGGGTCCATGAGATAATGTCTTTGGCAACCCGGGTAAGATTGCCACAGAAGTTCAAAGCTTGTGTTCTCCAGTAACTTCTAGGCATAATGACCACTATCTTCATGATGCCTTTCAGGTACGTGGGAATGCAGATATTGTAGCTACATGTGAAGTATCAGTTGCAGCAGTGTCTACTTACACCAGTAACTAGAGTGGTGAACAGTCCCCAGTTACCGTGATGTTGGTCTTCCCTTCCTTATGCTGAGACTGTCATACATTGTGAAGACTGTTGCTTTTCTGGCTGAGTAAATAATCTGCCTCATCTGCTCCAGTGTTCAAAGAAAATCCCTCCCTCACCTATGAGATGGAGCTGCCTTTAAACTAACTTTGGCCGAGGACAGTGCTGTTTTCCTACAAATGTTTTGAAGGGGAACTTAGACCAGAGCTGTTTCTAATTCAGCCTGACAATCAATCGCCCATGTCATATATAGCTATATACATATAGATATATGCATATATACAAGTAGATTGGTATATGTAGTCATATCCCCTGTAGAAAGGTGATGTGGTTTTATCAGCTTGCTATAGACGTGTCATGCCCTCTGCCATTTACATGTTAGGTAAGTTGAATGTGCTGACATATTCCTTGAGCCTCTCCCAGTTCTGTACTGGGATTCGTAATCTGGGAGTCTTGACTAGTCAGACTTCCAAGTGTGGGGTATTCCAGAGATTTATCTGTTTGCACATTGAAGAATGTAGTCTTTCTCCTCTTCTTGGTGCGGCAGGCAGGGAGGAGATGGGGTGGATATATTTATTCTGTTGTGAGTGGAAAGGTTCCTGTATGCCTTCGCACCATTCCCTCAGATTCAGTAGCTAATCCCAAATTCTGAGAGGAAAGGCCAGGGCTTATTTTTGTGGTGCTATGATAGCCCAAAAGAGTATGGTTTTATGATCTGAAATCCCTGACAATGCAAGAAACCTTTACGATACAGGCCAAGAAAGTACCCCCCCCCCCCCCCCCGATGTAGCAATAACTAGCTCCACGTCAGAACATGAGTCCTGGTTTAGATCTCTTTATCTTGCCCGATCTTCCAGCTTTGGTGGCAGGGATAGTACTAGAAAGCATTTGTTTACCTAAACATATCAAGCTAAGTGGAAGAGATTCTCTGTTCGACAGAAGTGTCCCATTCCTTCTCTGTCATTTAACTTAAAGGTACTTCTAAATTACCTCATTCACCTAAACATTTGGGCCTCAGTCTGCAATCATGGTGCATATTTCAACTATTTCCACCTGTTTTGACATTGTAGAAGTCACAACTGGTCCAGCACCAAAAAGTTGAGTTTAAAGGACTTCCACATTTCTTTACTGTTTAGGACTTAAATGTTGTAATTGGCATGCTTGCTCATTTCCTATTCAGACCTGATGTTTGTGTAAATTTGAAATTTATTTTTTAGAAAATGCTTTTTCTTTTTGGCCATTTCTTCTGCCCATAGGATTTTAGAGTTTCAAGCCCTTGTTTGCTTAGAATTGTGTTTCCCTTGAGCCAGTTTCTTTATGAAAGTGATTTCAGAATTGTTCTTAACCAGTACATTTATGTCACCATTTTCTTTCCAAGAGCAAAAATCCAAGAAGAGTGAGCCCTTTCCACTCATATATGTACTGCCGTTCAAGTAATACCCCTAAGACAGTGGAATTTATTTTTTTATTTTATTTGTATTTATTTTCTGGAGTAGACCATTGATCTTCATGGACTTATTTCAGACTCAGCCTGGAAGCACTGTCTGGTTAATTGACGTACTCAGAGTCACACAGGCAGTGGAGGCTGGGAAAATCAAACCCTGAATTACCGGAAATCACTTTTTAACAGCTCCTTAATCCTCTGCACCAACTGCCAGATAAAATTAGTACATGAGATCTGAAATTGTTGTCTTCATGTGGTCTTCAACCTGTGGGTATAGGCACTGACATAGGTGCTGAGCTGGCCATATCCAACCTACAGTGCCGGAACTGAGCTCTTCCCCTAGCCATAATGCCCCTCTCTCCCTCACTACCTCAGATCTCATTTGCCGCCATTCAAGCAACAGCAGGTCGACTGAGCTCCTCGTTTTTGAGCATGTTTCTATTCCAGTGTAGCCTTTTGGCAGGTACCATTTTCCTTCTTTTCCTATAGGTGTCCTTTTTTTTACCCTACCCTCGTGTTCTTTGTGATAGGGAAAAAAAATCATTCTTGGGCTATCAGGATCCCTTTCTAACCTACTTTATTTCTCTTTTGGACAAGGCTGATTAATCTGATAAAGACAAGGCTATGGGTTTTAAAAAGTGTACTGGGTGTGGACACAACCTTCCCCTTTTGGATGCCCACACCCAGTGCATTGTGTTTAGGCCCCAGCTACCTGGGCTCTGAGTGCTTCATTTGTATGGGCTTCAGTGCCCGTACTTGGATAGAAAGAATAAACCTATTTTGAAGGGCCTGTTACCTAGTTCTGCGGGCGCTGGGACTCAACCTCCCTGTAAGTCGCCCAATGTGAAAAGGAAGGAAGAGCATAGGAAGGACAAGAGAAAAAGAGAGAGTGAGAGAAAAGTCTAGAAGCATGGCTAGACCTCCAGAAAAGTGTAAACTGTTGGACTCTTCCCCGTCTACTGGAGAGCCTTCCCCAAAGCCAGGCCCAGGCTGTCTTCTCCTCCATCGAAATTTTCTTCTGAACCTCCCAAGATCCCTTTTGCCTCGCCCAGACATCCTTCCATGTCTGAGTCGGTTGCCTCCTCTGCTAGAGCGTCCTGGAGCTTGTCAAAGAGAGAGAAGTGGACCATCTGATGAGACAGTTTCTGCAGGCCCAGATCCAGCTGGGGGTCCTTTCCCTGCCTCCTCCCCATGGCTTCGGGGCCTCTGGATATGGATCTGCTGGCATCAACGTTTTTGGTTTCTTCTACGCTGTTCACAGCCTTGAGTTCCTCGGTGCCTGTCACTTCTGTGCTGGAGGGCTCTCGGAGCCATAGTCCCTTGGGCAGCTGGTCCAAGGGGTTGGCGTTAGCATCCATGTTTTCAGTGACGTCCCTTCCCCTTTGTACTGAGCAGCTCAGCACTGACTTCCCAGTCAGCACAGATGGGGTCAGGGGTCTCAGTTTCGGTGACATCAAGCGCTTCTACGCCAATGCTTTTGGCACCGATCTCCAGCTCTCTGTTGGCGTTCGATGTGGTGGAGAGGTTCTGTCAAGATCCCTGATGCCACCCCATCCAGATCCTTCCTTACCTCAGCCAGAATCTGAGCTCAGCGTCTCCAAGTCTTCCACTTCAGGGACAGCCTGCCCCGACCCTCCAGAGTAGCCTTCCTGCGGAGCCTCAGGCTTCCGGTTCTTCCCCAGAATCCTCCCAAGGAACTTTACTGGAAGCACATGTGCAGGGGAGGCAGCTTGACTCCACTCCAGAGTCTGTCAACGACGACACCCGCTGAGAGGAAGGGGAGGGCTCTCCAAGATCTCCACCTGATGATCTCTCCTTTGGAGATATCATGGAAATTCTGCAACAGAAAGTGGATGGTCCTCCCAAAAGCCCAATCCGGATGAGTCAGTGTTCCTGGAGGCATTTGGAGCAGGCCCATCTACCTCCTGGGTGACCCCCCCCCCGTGGACCCCTTAGTTGACCTTACTGCCCACATGTCAGAGAAGGTACCGGATGTGGTGGAACCAGTACCCAAGCACCCTTACAAACGTGTTAAGTGCCCCTCGGGATAGAAAGTTTTGGCAGAAGAGTGTCTCTGTTGATGCCTTGGTGGTTGCAACTGCCACCAAACAGGAGCTCGCTCAGGAGAGCAACTCTATCCATCCTCACTTCAGCGATCTTCTCTTTGAGAGTGCTGAATTATATGACACATGTTACCAGACTGCAGAGATCACTCATTGAAGAGGTATCTGCATCTACACAGAGTCTATGCCTGCCGAGGAGAAGGTTTTCTCGTCCAGACTGGCTACTCTGAAGACCATTTCTAGCATTTCTATGAGGCCGTTCTCCTATGCTATGGAAAGTGCATCTAGAGCAGCCTGTTTAGGCATCGCTACTAGGCGTCACCCCTGGATGAGGCTCTGTAACTTCTCTGAGCCCTTTAAGGCATCCTTCACAAACGCACCCTTTGACAGGTCGACCTTGTTTGGTCCGTCCATGAAGGAGACTCTGACCTAGCATAAGAAGAATGGCAAGACCCTGTCTGCTGTTAGGATCCACTTCACTCCTCCTCAGTGATCCTATTCCAGGTATCAGAGAGTTAATAAGAGGCTGTGGTTTTGGAAGTCCAGGGCTCTCCATCAGGACACACTGGCAGACTCTTCCCCTAGAGGCAGATCAGGGAATGATGCATTCAGATGCTGCCCTAGAGGCAGAAGGGCTTTGAGGGACCAAGGGTCTTGGGACTCCCTTCTGGACAGACCCTTCCAGGGACCCTGCCATGGAGACAGTTGAGGATCGCTTTTCCTTATACCCATCAGCCTGGGAAGCCATCATGATGGATCAATGGGTACTGAGGATAATATCTGTGAGTTATTCGATCCCCTTCCTTCTTCCCCCAAAACCTCAACAAATTCTCCTAGATGTTCCACACGCTCACAGGGAGGCAGCCAATCTGAAAATCTCCAAGCTGCTTATCAAGCGAGTCATCCAGCCCATCCCCCTAGAGCTACCTTGATTGGGCGTCTCCTCAAGGATCTTTTCGATGCCCAGAAATATGGGGGGACACAGACCCATATTGGACTTGACCCATTTAAACAAGTTTGTCTCCAAAATGAAGTTCTGGGTGGCTACCATTCAATCCACCCTTCCATACCTACAGAATGACTTCTGGATGTGCTCAGTGGACCTCCAAGATGCTTATTACCACATAAAGATGGACAAGCACCACAAGAGATTCCTATGCTTCCAGTCAGGAACCAGGCATTTCCAGTTCAGGATAGTCCTCTTTGGTCTCACCACAACCCCCAGGGTGTTCACCAAAGTGGTGGCAGTACTTGCAGCACATCTCAGGCTGCAGGGAATACAGGTGTTTCCCCACCTGGACAACTGGCTCCTAGTTGCACCCACCAGGCATCAGCTTCTTCCAGCCAGAAACCAGTTCCTCCAATCAGCCTCAACCTTGGGCATCGTGCTAAACTTTCCAAAATCCAAGTTGGAACCTTTCCTTTCTCTTGAATTTCAGAGCACGGCTAGATACTTCTCTGTGCAAAGTCTGTCTCACCAGTGACAGGTTTACCCTCTTCAGCTCCATGTTCATGTTATTCTCAAAGCTTCTCTTCCGCGTTATTCTCGAAGCTTCTCTTCCCTCAGCAGCTCAGATTTTTCAAGTCATAGGGTCCGTGGCAGCAGCCATTGTTATTCTATCCCTGGCAAGACTGGAAATGCGTACCCTTCAGTGGACCCTAGCCATACAGTGGTCTCTTTTGGAAAGATCTCTATCTCATTCCATTTGCCTACACAAAACCTGCAAATTGTCTTGGCTGCCGCTGTTGTAGCCACAGTCACCACAGACACCTCCCGGCTCAGTTGGGGGGGCATTGGCTGGGACGGACTGTTCAAGAGACGTGGTCAAATCTAGAGACCAGCTTACACTTCAACGTTCTGGAGATGATGCCAGTGCTTCTGGCATTGTAGGCACTTCATTCATTTCTCCCCTGAGGAACGATTATGATACAGACAGACAACATGTCATTGGTCTGGTATATCAGCAGTCAGGGAGGAAACCAGATCATATTCCCTGTGTCGAGAGGCCATGAGGTTGTGGGAATGGCTGATTTCCCTTAACCGCTTAATTGTTGCAGCGCACATTCTGGGGAGTTCCAACATCTTGGCAGACAAAGTTAGCAGGACCATAATGTCTCCTCACGAGTGGTCTCTGAAACAGTCCGTGGCAGACATGATCTTCCAGAAATAGGGTCAGCCTTGCTGTGATCTCTTCTCCTCTCCTTCCAGTGCCAAGTGCAGCAAGTTCTTTGCCCTGATTCCTCCCAAAGGAGGACTTCCCAGAGACGGTCTAGTTCATGCTTGGCCCCGTGGTCTTCTGTATGCTTACCCTCCTCTTCCTTTTATGTCGAAATTTCTTCAGAAGGCAAAAAGGTTGAGGTGCCGAATGATCCTTACTGCCCCCTTTTGGCCTCATCAGGTTTGGTTTCCTCTCCTTTGGTCTCACAGTGTCGACCATCCTTGGATTCTGGATCCTTGTCTAGATCTGATATCTATTCTGGAGGGCAATTATCATCTGGATCTGAAAAGCCTGGAGCTCATGGCTTGGCTTCTGCAGTTCCAATGATGGCTAGAGTTCCTGGGCTTTCTTCTCCTTTGAAGCACATTTTGCTGTCTGCTCACAAGATAGCCACCAAAAAGATTTATGCCAGCAAATGGAAGAGGTTTTCTATTTGGGCATCACAGCATTGTATAAATCCTTTTACTGCCTCAGTTCCTTCAGTCTTCGAGTTCCCAGCCTGTATTTTCAACCAAGGAGCCAGTTCCTCTACAGTTAAAGTCCAGTGTGCTTCCATTTCCCATTACCATGTAGGTCTCAAGGACTCATCTTTAGCTGCTTCTAGATTGTGCAAAGCCTTTTTGAAAGGTACATTCCTCTTACGGCCACCAGTTAAGGATCATACTCCCCCTTGGGACCTAACTTTTGTGCTACAAGCGCTGGTGTGATCACTCTTCGAACCATCAGCTAAGGGGGATCTACAGTACCTGCGTTGGAAGACTGCTTTACTAGTGGACCTGACCTCATCGAAGTGGGTTCCGGAGTTGCAAGCCCTGTGCATTCAGTCTCTCTTAGACCAAACCCATCCTTCATGCCCAAGGTTGCTTCTGAAACAAACATTAATCAGGTCATTCACCTTCCCATTTTCTTTCCAGAGTTCCCCAACAAAGGGGAATATCAGTTGCATATGCTTGACATACATAGGCAGCTTCATGTCTACCTAGACAGAACCAAACCTTTCACAGGTGTTTACTAGACGAATGGCCCTGGAGCCTTTCAAGCCTAGCCCATAGAAGTGCCCTGGCATTGTGCTGCCCGATGTTAGTTCCCAGTGCCTCTATCAAGTAGAGCCACTGGAGTGATCCCCGGGGTGAACTTTCTAATTCCCATCCACTCATCAAGATCTCTCTTGAAGAGGGCCAGTGAGGTGCTCTGCTTGACATGTATGGGCAGTCTATTCCAGTGCATGGGCAGTCTCTGGGCTATGAACCTGTCCCTCCAGCATGTTCTGTTGATTGTGGTAATGAGGTTAAGGTCTCTGGAGGGATTGGGATTTCTTTAGATGTAGCATTTCTAACAGAGCTGGGTCAGACATGGCTTTGTAAGTCAAGCAGAGATCGCCTCTTATAGACTATATGAGACAGAGAGTAGCTGGAGTTTTTTGAGTCTGTCCTTGTAGGACATGTGTTTAAGGCCTAGGATCCCCTTCATGGGGTACTTTTTGTAGCCTTTCCAGCTGTTGCATGTGTCTAGTTAGGTACATGCCAAATGGGGCATTATACTTGATGATTGGCCTAATGAGGGAAGAGTAGAGAGAGATGACCTCTTTCTTCCTGGATGCAAAACCCTTGGTAATGAGATGCACCACACAGAAGGACTTTCTGACCACAGTGGCATTGTGGTGGTCGAAGGAGAGGTTGCTGACAATGTGTGTCCCCAGATCTCTTATAACGCCTTCAGTGTTCAGTGGGCTCTCATCAATGTTGTAGTTAGTGGGAACTGAGTTTTTCCCAAAGGGACTGACCATGCATTATTTCGACACCAGTCCTTGGTGTCAGTGAAGCCTTTCTATAGGATGTCTACATCACTTGGGAAGTTAATAATGGCTCCCAGCTTGCAGTCATCTGCAAACTTGGTCAGCCAGAGTCCCTCTGTGTTGGCCTGGACTTCAGAGAAGTAGATGCCAAACAGGAGAGGACCCAGGACCGATCCTTGTGGGACTCCACTCGTGACTTGTCGGCAGTCTGACTTGGAGTCCGCTACTTTCACACTGTGTGTATCTATGGGCCAGTTTGCAACCCACCTAGTGATATAGGGGTTAATGCCTAGTTTGGTGAGTTTGTCAGTAATTCCTGAGTGGAGAATGGTATCAAAGGCCTTGGCCAGATCGAGGTAGGCTGTATGAACTGCCTTGCCCTCATCCACAGCTCTGTTGACTGACTCAAAGAAGTCAGCCAATGTTGAGCAGGCATGATCTACCTTTCACAAAACCAAATTGCATGAGATCTAGAGTTTGGAGAGTCCCTATATCCTTGTTAATTAGGTCCATGATGATGCGCTCCATAGCCTTACATATCAGACTCATCAGGCTAATGGGGCAATAATTCCAGGGTCTGTAGTCGCTCCCCCCTTTATGGAGAGGGGAATAACTGTAGTACTGTGCCACTCGGTAGGGACAAAGCCTGAGGTGAGATTGTGATTGAACAGGGCACACAGATGTGGTGCCAGTTCACTTTTTAGTTCATGTAGAACACATCCAGGGATATTAGTGGGCCCCATGGAAGCTATATTCTTGGCCTTAGACAATGCAGGTTTACAAGTAAAACCAGCTGCAAAACACGAACTCAAAAGAGAAAACTTGCAGAGAAAACCAGTTTAATAAAAAGCAGAGCTTTCGGGCGTAACCCTTCTTCAATACTAATACATTCAAACACTAAACTCTAGAAGCTTAAATACAGGTCTAAAATCACATGACCAGCAGCCAAATGAAATCATGTGACAGAAAACAAATTAAAAATTAAAGACATATACATATAAATATATTAAAAGATGTGTAGATACACAGTATAAAATATTTACTTTACAATATTACGTAGCTTAACTAACACAGGTTTTAAACTGACAGTGCTGTTTAAACCAGGATGTGTGTCAGCAGCTAATCTCAATATCCATTCAAATTCTTTGAGCTCAAGGCGGTTGTTGACATCACCACCTCTTTCATTTGGACATAGAGCATCAATCACTCTAAACTTAAATGTATGTGTTTCACCACAAGTTTTAATATGTTTACATAGTGCATTATTGTCACAATTTCTCCTAATTTCAGAATTATGGTCTATAACACGTTCCTTAAGCTTACGTATTGTTTTCCCATAAAATGAACTGCATGAGATGCAGGTAGCCAAATAAACCACAAAAGTGGTGTTACAAGTAGCTGTAATTTTAAAATTAAATACTTGTCCATTGGCAGGGTGAGTGATGATATCACTACCATTCCCTAAGATATAAGCACAGGCAACACAGTTAAAACATGGAAAAGTACCAGTTTTAGCAGCCAATTGTGTATAACAGGGTCTATAAAAATCTTTATAACAGAGTAAACTTTTAATCGTCCTCATATTTTTATATGTAAAATGTGGCTTGGTGCCCAATATAGTTTTAGTTCATCCAATGCCATCAGAATGGACCAGTTCCTGTTAATAATTTGTCTAATTGAACTTGACCTACCATTAAAAGTTGTGGCACCTTATTTCATGTTGAGTAATGGTGTTATTACACTGACTATCTGTGAGGCTTGACCTATCTTCCAAAAAGTTGGTATAAGTGATGTCTGCCTAGCTTCCATTACATCAGATTTAAGCTTGAATAATAAATTCATATCATATCCACTAGAAAAAGTCCTCTACCATATTATCAAGTTGTGAAACAAATGTAGTATTATCAGTAGTTAGTCTACTTGCTCTAATAAATTGAGATTTTGCTACACCTTTAAAGACATGTGGCGTGCATACTACTGTGATGCGATATCTTCCATTACTAACATCCTTTCTATAAATACTAGTGTTTAATATGCCATCATTCAATTGCAGTTTGACATCTAAAAAACATATACTGCTGTCAGACACATCCATTTTAAATTTCAAAAAATTAGTACTAGAATTTAAATAATCAATGAAAATATTCAAATCATCCAAAGTACCATTCCATATTAGTAGACAATCGTCTACAAATCGCTGATAGAAACTAATGTTACTAAGAAATAGATTTTGTGCATTAAACAAATAATTGCATTCCCATTGGTAAAGCACTAAATTAGCGTAAGTATTTGCTACGGATGTGCCCATAGCTACGCCTGTTAACTGAGGAAATAAGGAATTATTAAACATAAACACATTGTTCCTCAGAACTACATCCATAAGGCAACAGATATTGCTAATGAGCCTATGGTCAGGACTAGGTTGAGAAGACAAAAATTCTCTAAGTAGTTCTATTCCCACATCATTGGGGATAACTGTGAAAAGGGACATGATATCAAGCGTCACTAAATAATATTTCTTGGTATTTAAATCAGTTTTTACATTATTATACCATACCCGTAGCTTTGACAATAAATCACAAGTATCCTTTAGAATAGAACTACATTTAGGTAAATAAACTTCTAATTGCCTATGCAAATAAACTGATATGGGTTCAGTAACCCAACCACCTCCAGAGACAATCGGTCTCATGGGTGGATTTTCCAGGGATTTATGAATCTTAGGGATCCCATATAAATGTGGAATCAGAGGACAAGGTACTGTAAAATAGTTAAAAAGATCAATATCTATGTCATTATTAAGCTGCAGCTCATACACAACCATGTTCACATAACTTATACAATTTTTTACATCAGTTCTAGTGATAACTTTAAAGGCAGTATCATCATTTAAAAGCAGAGAAACAGCTGAAAAATAATTATCACGATTCATTAAGACAGCCTTGCCACCTTTATCAGCTTGTTTTATAATAATGTCATTACACTGTTGTAAACTGTATAAGTTATGTGAACATGGTTGTGTATGAGCTGCAGCTTAATAATGACATAGATATTGATCTTTTTAACTATTTTACAGTACCTTGTCCTCTGATTCCACATTTATATGGGATCCCTAAGATTCATAAATCCCTGGAAAATCCACCCATGAGACCGATTGTCTCTGGAGGTGGTTGGGTTACTGAACCCATATCAGTTTATTTGCATAGGCAATTAGAAGTTTATTTACCTAAATGTAGTTCTATTCTAAAGGATACTTGTGATTTATTGTCAAAGCTACGGGTATGGTATAATAATGTAAAACCTGATTTAAATACCAAGAAATATTATTTAGTGACGCTTGATATCATGTCCCTTTTCACAGTTATCCCCAATGATGTGGGAATAGAACTACTTAGAGAATTTTTGTTTTCTCAACCTAGTCCTGACCATAGGCTCATTAGCAATATCTGTTGCCTTATGGATGTAGTTCTGAGGAACAATGTGTTTATGTTTAATAATACCTTATTTCTTCAGTTAACAGGCGTAGCTATGGGCACATCCGTAGCAAATACTTACGCTAATTTAGTGCTTTACCAATGGGAATGCAATTATTTGTTTAATGCACAAAATCTATTTCTTAGTAACATTAGTTTCTATCAGCGATTTGTAGACGGTACTTTGGATGATTTGAATATTTTCATTGATTATTTAAATTCTAGTACTAATTTTTTGAAATTTAAAATGGATGTGTCTGACAGCAGTATATGTTTTTTAGATGTCAAACTGCAATTGAATGATGGCATATTAAACACTAGTATTTATAGAAAGGATGTTAGTAATGGAAGATATACGCATCACAGTAGTATGCACGCCACATGTCTTTAAAGGTGTAGCAAAATCTCAATTTATTAGAGCAAGTAGACTAACTACTGATAATACTACATTTGTTTCACAACTTGATAATATGGTAGAGGACTTTTTTTCTAGTGGATATGATATGAATTTATTATTCAAGCTTAAATCTGATGTAATGGAAGCTAGGCAGACATCACTTATACCAACTTTTGGAAGATAGGTCAAGCCTCACAGATAGTCAGTGTAATAACACCATTACTCAACATGAAATAAGGTACGTCACAACTTTTAATGGTAGGTCAAGTTCAATTAGACAAATTATTAACAGGAACTGGCCCATTCTGATGGCATTGGATGAACTAAAAACTATATTGGGCACCAAGCCACATTTTACATATAAAAATATGAGGACGATTAAAAGTTTACTCTGTTATAAAGATTTTTATAGACCCTGTTATACACAATTGGCTGCTAAAACTGGTACTTTTCCATGTTTTAACTGTGTTGCCTGTGCTTATATCTTAGGGAATGGTAGTGATATCTTCACTCACCCTGCCAATGGACAAGTATTTAATTTTAAAATTACAGCTACTTGTAACACCACTTTTGTGGTTTGTTTGGCTACCTGCATCTCATGCAGTTCATTTTACGTGGGAAAAACAATACGTAAGCTTAAGGAACGTGTTATAGACCATAATTCTGAAATTAGGAGAAATTGTGACAATAATGCACTATGTAAACATATTAAAACTTGTGGTGAAACACATACATTTAAGTTTAGAGTGATTGATGCTCTATGTCCAAATGAAAGAGGTGGTGATGTCAACAACCGCCTTGAGCTCAAAGAATTTGAATGGATATTGAGATTAGCTGCTGACACTCATCCTGGTTTAAACAGCACTGTCAGTTTAAAACCTGTGTTAGTTAAGCTACGTAATATTGTAAAGTAAACAATGCAGGTTTAACCTGGGCTGCAGTAATGCTGGGTGCCTGGCATTTCTCCAGTATTGTGATTGGTCCTTTATAGGGGAACCAGAAAGTCCAATCAATTGTTTGTCTCGTATTCTAAAGCCAAGTTGGGATCTCCTATCTCCAGAGTAACACTTGCCAACTGAATTGCTAAGTGTGTCACATATATTTATGACCAGTATGGTGTTTCTCTTCCTGCCTTAGTGAAAGCACATTCTACCAGAGTGGTCTCTATTTCATCAGCCTTTGCATCCAGAGTACCGGTGGATGAAATATGAGCTTTGGCTATGTGAGCTAGGTCTCACACCTTCATATCCCACTACAAATGGGATTTGTTATCCCGGAACAGAGCATCCTTTGTTCCGCCTTGCTCCAGAATATCCTTCTGTAGGGCCTCCCAGGGTTCAAGCAGCTGGGGACTCTGTCCCACAGGTTGAAGACCAAATGAAGACAACTATTTCAGATAAAGAAATTATGTACTCACCATAACCTTCTGTCTGAGTTGTTGCTCTTCATTTGTCTTCAATCTTCCCTCCCTCCTTCCCCCTTCCTTAGTCAGTTGATCTGGCAGAGGGAGCCTCCCACCCTTTCTCTTTGATCTCCTGATCTCTTTTTGGGGTGGGGTGTGTGGCAGTAGTGATGTCTCTGTATTATTTGAGCAGCTGCTTAGCTTTCAAGCAAATTTGATCTGAGGTAGTGAGGGAGAGGGGGGCATTATGGGTAGGGAAGGAGCTCAGTTTTGGCACTGTAGCTTGGATATGGCCGGCTTGGCACCGATGTCCGTGCCTATACCCACAGGTTGAAGACAAATGAAGAACAACAGTTCAGATGGAAGCTCAGCATTCTTAGCCTTCATCTTTTGTTCATCCATTTGCACCTCCCTTCTTGGCAGTCTTTACACTGCATGGTGGTTCTTCATATTCATAGTCCTAAAGAAGAGGGTATCTGATATCAAATAAAACAAACATCATATCAGTTGATTTGTGAGAGGTCCGTTCTTGGTGTGTCCCAATTACCTTCTTGGTCTCTTTATAAACTCCTGAACTGTGAAGTAAAACAGCTGAGGAAAAGTTGGGGTAAGCTTTGTTTGAAACATACTAATGTATTTGCAGGGTAGCTTTAGAGGAGTTATACCAAGTAGGTCGCCTGCTTAGATGGTGGTCTCTTGTTTTGGTAAAATGCTCAAAGAATAATAAGGACCTGCTAGCCAAGACGTTTCAAAAACTTAAGAGTTAATACCATACAAGTAAAACCTGTTTAGTGGATGGATAGGGTTATTGTTTTTTTGTTTTGTTTTGTTTTTTGAATTTTTCATACTACACTTTTTTGTTAATGATCCACAACCTTCTTGAACTTGAATAACAAATGGTAAAAACTGTGCACAGATAAACTATTTGGCAAAAAGTACAAGGCAGACTCAGCAAAGGTAGTGTCTTCACTGTGTAATACCTTAAACCAATGACTGTAAATGGAATTTATAATTTTGTTGACATTATCCTGTATATTTTTTGTTGTACTTCTCCACTCATGAGAACAAGTACATTTCATTTTATCATAAGAATGCCAAAGCGTGCAAGTCCCCAGTGATGTCTTTCCAAAATTCTCTATACACAGCCCTGCTAAGTAAACACAGTATTTAAAAAAAAAAATTCTATGGTCATTGTCGTTAGTTACCAATCTGCTTGATTATATTTATACATTCTTGTCCTTAGGTGTTTTTCTTTCCTGCCCTTTTCAATATCTAGCTGTGTGAATCAGATTTTTTGTCCAGATCACCAAAGACTCTCACTGTTCCAGATGGGTCATTTCAAGAGGGACTTTCCTTCCACATGTATATCGACATAATCATAATAGTAGCAGTGCCACCAGAGTGCAGCCTCCTATATAGGGAGTGTCAGGGGTGGTGCTGGAATTCAACATAAAAAAAAAAATTCAGTGCAATTTCAGTTACTTTTTATAGATCAAGACAGTATTTAATACATTTTACTTTTATTTTCCGTATTTGGCAGGATCCATTTTCTGTAACCATTTCCTAGGCTTAGGTTCAAAGGCAATCACCATAATCTCACAGGCATTTGCAGTTCAGTAATAGTATTTGATCTGAAGAGATTTTGTGGTTTTACTTTTTTAAGCAATATAAATACTGTAGGACATTTTCACTAAATATAGTCATACCCAGCATGTTGCTTCCTCAGACATTTTTACAGCACTTTCTGTTTACTGTTTTATACATTTGTATTTCTGTTTATTCATGTGTACATACACACGTTTGTGTTTGTGTCTTGTGTGCATGTATGAGGCATGAAATATGTAAATAGAGGTGTGGGTGGTTGTTTATACAGATGTGTATGTGTGTGTCTATATATGGAGAGAGAGCGAGAGAAAGATAAACATAGACACGCACACATACACATGCACAAATACAGCTTGGCACTAAAACATTACATATTATTTTTCCCTCTCGAAGTCTGTGGGCATCCATCATTTTTGTTCTTAGTCATGTTTGTATTGCTTACATCCATTTATAATTTAAATGTAAATTCTAATACAGTTTCCAAACTGCCCCTTTCCTTCCTTTTGTTTTCAGCTTGATTTAGATTAATTGAATATTATATACAGGATTGCACGCTGTTTAATGTATGTCAGAATTTGAACATTTCCCTGTAAATCCTGTTGTTTCAGTGCTTATGTCTTTGCAAGGTAACACAGTTTGTTATTTCATTGCTTTCAGTTTGTTAGGAGGAGGGGGACTCTTTCTCTTAAATCACTTGATCCACAGACTTGTCTTAAACAGAATAAATTATCCCATATCAGTCACCTGTATGTCTATGTATAATAATTTGTGTGTGCATGACTGTGTTGCATTTTAAATGAGATTCATGACCTCCCTTCTTGTTTTAGGATATGCAGTTTTAAACATCAGTATTAACAGTGCAGTCCTAGTTATTAATCATTTCATATATTCTCATTAGAGGAATGTCACTTGTTCATTTATTTACATCTATTTTCAAATTCCTCAATTTTTTTTCAGTTTTAGGAGAGCTGGAGCCTGTATGGCAACCAGCAGACATAAGGCTAAAACTCAGTTAACAAATTTTGGACAGTACTCCAATCCATTGCATTTTTGTTCCACGTTATGTGTAAGTAACTAAGCATGCATGGATTCCAACTACAGAGTGACCGCATCCGTAATCAGCAAAACCTGGTATCTTTTGCAGCATATTAAAACTATTGCGTACTAAAACTGCATTGTTTGATACAGACAAGGCTATTTGGACAAGTATCCTTTTTTTTACTTGGAAAAGTCAGCTAATTACAAATATACAGATGTGGCAAATAAAGAACACAAAATATAGATTTAAACGTAGAGTGGCGACCTTTACAAGCCCATTCTAGACAGAAAATCAGCTTCAGTAAGCCAACTCCATCGGCATAAAGGCCTGTGGCCCAAGCAACTGGAGTTTGATTAGTGGCTCAAGTGCCTGCTGGAGCTGGTGTGGGGAGGATGGGTGTGCGTATCCTAAAGAGAAGAAGTGGATTGGGACCAGTCAGTACCACATTCCATCAGTGGAGGGACAGTATTCAGAGGATAGCCAGGAGTGGGCATTTGGCAACCAGGATGCAAATGCAGTAGTTCACATCTCTGTTACGTAGAGTGTGCGTTAACATGGGAAGGGCATAGAAGCTCCCTCAGTGATACAGACTCCATTGGCTCCCACCTAGTGGAGGTGTTAGAACCATATGAAATATGCCGTCATTGCTAAGATGATGGCAAAGGCACAGATCCCTACTGAGGCTGCCTACATGACAGCCTCTCCATGCCAGCCCTCCCCCTTACTGGGGAATACCCAGTGTGGGAAACAAGTGCCTCTGGCTGATAGAGGTAGGCTTGTTGTTTGGAAGACCCACTGGAACAAAGCATGCAGAAAAAATCAGCAGCATGTAATCAAAGCCTGATGATCATACTGCACCTCCCTGACATGTTGTAAAGGCATTAATGGCTAACCCTCTGAAGCAAGTAATCCACCTAAGACTAAGATAATCAAGCATGAAATGCTTCTTTGAAGAAATTTGCCTTGCATTTCTACCCAAGCAAAGATTTTAGGCAAATGGGCATGTAGAGGAGCTCTACCTCTAAGTGTTTTGACAAATGATATAAAAAGAATATTTCTAAAACACAGCCAAACTTGGTCACAATACTTGATCACAGATATAATATGTCAAATTGATCTGTCCTACTAGCTGATTTTTGCTTTATTTGAATTAGTGCCAAACAGAAAAGACCGATCTTATACACACGCACTTTAAAAAAAGGAAATTACATGTGTAAGCAATAATGCTTAATAAAGGTTTGTTTCATGTAACATTCCACTAATGGGTGCTGTGAGACCCAGTCCCTCAAAAGTTGGTAAAGTAGTTGCGCCCAGTTTTTCATTGACAGGATTATAGATGCAGTAAGAAGATTCACTTCACTGTGATATGATTCATGTAAAGAGTGTTTGCTGCCCACTCTTGTTTCTTAAAGAGCATAATATCAACCCAGTCTTTCTTAGGTTTGGCCCACCATGTTGGAGATTTTTGCCATATGGCAAATTTAAACTTGTGTTTGCATCTGAGTAAGTGTGTATATGTATGTGAATGATAAATGTATGTATGTATGTCTGTATGTCTTGATCCCCATAAACTCTCCCCCAGTCTGGACACTGCTGAGATTACCCCTTCCTGTCAGCCTTGCCCACTGAGGGAACGATGCAGTGGTGCAGCGGTTGCATTGTCGCCTCAAAGCAAGAGGTTCTCCGGTTCGATTCTTGGCGGGGTCCTTTCTGTATGTCCTCCCTGCATTCGTGTGGGTTTCCTCTGGGTGCTCTGGTTTCCTCCTACGTTACAAAGACATACGTCCAGACCATTTCTCCCTGGGCCTTCATTGAAAATTGACTTTGTTAATCAAATGTTAAATAAATAAATTTGCTCAGAGCATTAAAGTTTTACCTTATCAGTGGAGAATCTCTACATGACCAGATTGTAGTTGTGGTAGTACTGAAATATATGCTTAAAGTCCATGGCAGCTCTAATGGAGTCCTGAAATGCCATATGTACATGTAGCAGTGTTTAGTGTAACATGCTGGACAAGTCTGCAGATTGTATTGAGTATATATTCATTTCAATTAACATCATCTCAAAATTACCAGCTTAAAAAATATTTGCTATATAATATTTTAAATTGTTTAATTTATTACTTAAGCTATCAAAACTGCATTTTTATTACAAAATCATACAAAAACAAATGGTGGTAATATGTCAGGTTTGTTCTATTCTGTTCTTGCTCAGCATTTAGTTAAGAGGGGGGGTGATATAGTTAGGAAGTTGTTAGATTTGAAAAGCAAGGTCATTTTAAATTATAGGACACTTTCACCCAGGGTTCTTAATTTGGAAGTAAATTTAGTGTATTAAGTGCAAAATGAAGGTATTAAATCATGTTGGCTTGACTGTACATTCTGGTTTATTCAGTTTGCAGTTGTGATAGCTTGTTTAAGTAATAAATTAAACAATTTAAAATATTATATAGAAAATATTTTTAAGCTGGTAATTTTGGGATGATGTTAATTGAAATTAATTGAATGTAATTAATTGTAATTTACAAATGGTTTAGGGTTTTTGAAATGCATTTAAGATGGCCGTATGTTGGATTAGTTGTCCGTTGAAGGCAAACAGCCGAAGTACGAGATCCATGTATTAAAGGGAATACTTCAGCTTTATTCTGCTCCAGTGGTGTTTTACTTTATTTATTTTCAGTATTTTGTGTTTCTATTATGTATTAAGTATATGCCTGACATTGAGAAGAAGAGCTTTAAAGTTGAGGTAGCCGTGCCCTCCATGGTAAACTGAGTCATGGCAGTGAGCCATGTAACAGGATCAGTGTCACTGTGTTGTGGCACTCATGATTGTACCTGATGCCATTTGCTGGACAAGGCTGTAGATTGTATTGAGTCTATGCCTGACACTTAGGAGAAGAGCCTTAAAGCTGAGGTAGCCATGTCTTCCATGGTAAGCTGAGTCATGGCAGTGGTGGTGGCTGACACTGCAGATGCAGTGAGCCACATAGCAGGATCAGTGTCACTGTGCTGTGGCACTCCTGATTGCACCTGATGCCATTTGCTAATAATAGTAGTGTGACTTTGTAGATGCAGTCTGTTTCATTTGACCTCACTAAAGCATCGCCCAAGAAGGCCACTCTCAGTATATTTGCCCATCCAAAAAAATGTAACATTTGGCTAAGACAGTCAGAAAGGGACAATCTAGAATAATTTTATCTGAGGGACAGAGAGGTATCCACCAACTCTTGGGGAAGATTTCCATAGTTCCCTTATGGAGGTCAGGCCTATGGCTTCCCTTCTAAAGACCATATGACTGGACACACCTAGCAAACATTCACATTTCCTCTTCTACCCCTTCCAGTCAGAAAGCTAATAAAGAAGACTGGTTCAATTTTGCTCAAGATCTTTTTAAAGCAATTCAAATTCAAACCTTTCGATCTTCTCTGCCTATGACCTCTTCCTCCCCTTCTCCTCATTTAAAGAAGAAAAGAGTTCCCTTTTCCACTGAAGAAAAGATTTGAAAGACTGGCTATGAAGGGTTAGATTATGGCTCTCAAATTCTTTCTTCCACAGGATTCAAACCTGTGGTGGATAACACTCTATCCTCTGATTGTCCTAATGGTGATATTTCCTTTGGTTACATTTGCCTAAATGAATGACTTTTTTAAGTAGGAGGGAAAAGAGGAATACCATGAGTGTTTTTTGAAAGCTTCTAAGCCTGTTGCTATCCCTCCAATTTTGGGGGTTTCAGATTGCCTTTTTCTGTTGCATCTTTGTCTCTGGAATCCCTACCTCCAGTCCCTAAGCAGCCAGGCAGGTTTATAGATTTCCTGATTTCTATAAGTGCCTTTATAAAACTTCCACTGCTGACCCAGCTTTAATGTCTTCGGATCCTGGCAAAAGAAGTACAATCCTTCTCTCACCTAATCCAATTTCCAGTGGTAATGACAGCAAACATCTTGATAGGTATGACAAAAAGATATGCAAGTCTTGCAGTCTTAACTTTTAGAGCTAATTGCCAAACCCACATGACCACGTTTTTTTTTTATCTATCCCGAGTAATATGATGCAAACTTTGGCAAATCTTTCTCATTCTGATGTGCAGTACAATCTCATGGACATGCTGAATTCTGCCTGTTGCGTATATAAACACACTAGAATGTGGCTGTGATGCTGTAGGTACTGTCTCTAGAGCAGCAGCAACTGGTACTGGTGTGCGAAGGCACACACTTGATTAAGATTATAGTCCTTCCCTGTGGATGTAAAACCTCAATTGTTAAATGTCTTTCTAGGCAAGAACTTAGTAAATTATGCTTTTGCTGAAATTTTCAAAAAGCCAGAAGAAAAACGAAAACTCACAAAGGGAGTTAAAACAGCTTTTATCATCTCCAGTTCTCAAGTTTCACAGGAGCTATCTATCCAGTCCTGAACCCTTATTTTGTAAATCTTTAAAATCTAGACAACAGAACTCTGGTAAAAGAATGGTTTAAAAGGAAGTAGCAAGGAGGCTCCAAAAGAAAACTTAACAGATTCCAGGGCTGCAACACTCGAAGAAAAACTTCTGACTGTCCTTACCAGGTATTTACTCCCTCCTTTTTTACCTCCTCACCTTAGTCTTGCTGTCAAAATTGCAGGGAGCCTTTCTCTTTGCCTTCCTTCATGGCATACTTTAACCACAGACTATTGGCTACAAAATGTTATAGAACATGCCAGTGGGTATTTGTCCTTACTCCCTTAGGATTTCCTCAGACCCCCAAGAGATCAACCTCACATGATTTCCACAAACATTTCAGACCTACTGCTTCAGGTGTCGTAGGGCCATTGCTCACAGTTCATTAAGGAAAAATGACTGAAGATGTCTTCTAACACCCAGGAAAGAAGGTACCTGGAGCTATCCATTCTAAATACTTTTATGCAGCTTCCAAAAATTCCAAATATTGTCTCTTCAAAAACAATTCCCTCTTTTTTCCCCGCGAGCCGTTTTGTTCAATCTAGACCTGAAATATGCTTATCTGCATATTCCAGTTCACAAAAATCACAAAGCCTTTGTTTCGGGATTACACTATTACCTTACTTTTTTGCCTTTTGGCAGAACGGACTTACTGACACAGGACAAAGGATCTCTGATTCATCCAAATATCCACAATCTCCGTTTAACTGTTTGGATGATAGGTTTTTGATTTCCTTTTAGGCATCTTTTTCTGAGGATGTGCATCTGGTTTTAAAGGAGGCAAGGAAACCTGCTACTAGAAAATCTTACTTATTCAAGCAGAAAAGTTTTTTTCTTTGTTGCCAAAATAGAGGACAGGGCCCATCCCAAGTGGAGCTCCCATGGTTCTTCAATACCTGTGAGAGATGTTCAGCTCTGGCCTGGTGTACTACACTTCCTTTAAGGTACATTTTACAGCCATTTCAGCCTGTTTGCCACTGGATTTCTGATCCCACATTGTTTTCTCTTTTTCAAGTTAAACAATTTTTAAAGGGGTGGGGGGTTGCATATTAGACCACCAAGAAAAAAAGATGTCTCTAATTTGTGATTTCAGTTTTGTTTTGGAAACTCTAATTTGACACCCCACTTGAACCTGTAACCCTCTCATCCTTAAATTTCTGACTTGGAAGACTATTGTTGGTGGGGTTAACTTTAGATGGACAGTTTTCTGAATTGCAGGCCCTTATAGCTACTCATCCTCCCCCCCCCCCCACAAAAACAGAATGAGTTTTAAAACCAACCCTTCCTTTATGCCTAAAGTAATTTCTGTGCTCACTTTTAGTCAAACTGTCAAGTTCCCTGCATTTTAACCTAATTCAGAAAATAAGGGAAAGATAATTATTTTTCAGAAAAAAATAAAGGCTTAAGGAAAACTGATCTTGATCAACTTGTTTGTGGTAAGAAAAATGTACAGCAAGTTTCTAAGTAATCTACTACCAAACACGTTTCCTTTTTCATTCAGTTTTGTTATTCTAACCATGGCAAAATCCTTTCAAGAATATTAACCCTTGTTCTCCTAGGGCAGTTGCCACTTGAGCTTTTTGGAGGGGTGTAGACTCCAGAGATCTGTTTTGAAAGTAGCTACTCAGTCCTTTGTTCACATATTTACCAAACATTACAAGCTGTATACTTTTTTCTAAAGCCAGGACTGGTTTCACTAGGCTGTACTACATGGAATTTTGGACTTTGTTTCAGCTCCATCCAGCCTCTCTTCTTGAGCTTTGGCAGTTGTCCTGATTTATAATGAAATCTGCAGCAGTGATTTTATGAAGAACATAGTGCAGTTGTATGGATAACATACCACAACAGTAGATGTTTGACTAGATCGCAATTACAGTGCAGATACCTTCCCTCCACCCTCCTGAAAGATCTCCGCATTGGATGGGGCAGGGTGCCCCTTATGTCTTATTTAACTTTCTGTACCTAGTTTTTTCTCATTTGCTGGACTAGACGTGGATCTATAGGTTTCAGCCTCCCATTTCAGGGGCTAGAAGGCTCTTGCATTTTGGTGCATCTATCTTATAGTATCATGTCTTCTCATGCTAAGAGCGAACATATGGCAAGTGAGGTAACCATCTGAGATTTGTAGACTGGCTGGACATACAGGATATTATGGCAGATAAGTCCCCATCTGTAATGACTACTGCAGCAGTGATTTATTTGGACATCTACATCATTCTAATTTACCTAGGAAGCTGTACTTTATGAAGGGCTCTTTCAGGTTTTCATGGCGTCTTATTTGGATGAGATATTTTAGTTGGACAATAAAAGGCTCAAGGAGAATTTGCACAATTGTTGTTAGTCACTTCATTCAGTACCTCATGATCTTCCTTTGCTGATAGGTGCAAGAAGAGTCACTTATTCAGGAAGACAGTTTTCCTCATATCTCGTCCTTTTATTGACAGTCTCAGAAATCTAGACCCTTTGATAGAGTTAGGAAGAACTATTGGAGAGGAAAACAATTTAGGTCATATGGCATTTCCATAAGATACCATTTTTGCTCTTGGGCTAACTTCTGAAAATGGAAAATTATTATTTTTATCTCGTAAAAAAACACAGTCCTTCCCTTAGCCATAAGTAAACTTGTGATGTTAGCTTTCTGCTGTGTTCTCATTCATCCAACATTGGCACAGGGGTGGGGATGAATAACATGACAGGTTTGGCAAGAATGATGTTTAATTGGAAGCAGGCCATTTTTCTGATGTCCCAGTGGAAGACAGGGCTCAGAAAGGTGATGGGCTAAGCAGTGTATGGGTCTGGAAGTGATGCAGACATAGGACCCAGGAAGGAAATGTTGCTGAGACTACACCTTATTACTCAGCAAGCCTATATCAGTGACTCCAACACATAAAGGTGGAGGTCCATACCCTTTCAAGCCTACCTCTATGAGCATCAGTAGCAGCTCCCAGGGATGACTATCCTTCTTGAAAGACCTCTTGGCAGCATCATGGGATTCAATGATCCCAACCCAGCTCACATTATATGCATATGGTCATACTCTCATTAAAGCGAGTAGATTGCAGAATTTGATCCAGTAGCTGCCACAAACCAAGTTTCATAAATTATGTTGGTAGATAAGTGAGAGTGGACTTGACAGTCAGTATGGCTAAATTAACATCTAGATGGCCTATTTAACAGTGACCCTAATGACATCCCCCTCAAATAGGTATCCCACTGCAAGAATCTTTACATTTGTTTGGATTTAAGTCTGTGTTGTCTATATCATATGGATATGGTTCTGACCAGCATGCAGGAATGGCTGACATGCATTTGGGATCAACCTAATAGCGAGTTTGGAATATGTTCCATTTGTGGTGACAATTCTTCCTACAATACACAAAAGCACTCTAAACAAATATGTAATCTTATTTGGCTTTCACCAATTCAGGATTATTACTGTCTTTGGAAGTGAGTCACATGGCTTCCTGTAATAGCTATGTACAAACTGCTGCTAAGTACCTCTGCCTTTAAACATATACACATATTAACTTTCAGACTGAAGGCATAAGTTGACACCCATTGCTACCACCGAGATCCTCTGACTATAAGATATCGTTATTAAAAAATACCATTTAACCTAGTGATTCTGAAAAGAGCTTTTAGAAAGATAGTATCAATGCAAGTATGAAACGCAGTAGCCATACTCATTGTTTACAGTGCTTGTATGACTCTTTTGGTAGTTCTTCCATGGCTATGACCACTGGTACTGTCTTGTCTTGAAGTGGTTTGCAAGGCTGCATTCTCAGAACCTCCTAGAATTTGTTAAAAATGAGTTTTTAAATACTCCCTTGTATAGAGATTTGTTGTTTGGCCCCTCTGCTGCAGAGGGGATCAAAAAGTGTAATGAAAGGGACAAGCTGATCCAGGGAATCTTTTAAGATTTTTCAACCCTCCTTTTCCAAATGTTCTAAGGGATTTTCTATCTCCTCATCCAATTTTGGCAAAAAACAGAATAAACAGCCTCAACAAAGTACAAGTAAACAGATGTTTAAGAAGAAATGGCAAGGAGGTTCCAGAAAGAAAACTTGAACCTCCCAGAACTAAGGACAAGCCAAAAGACCTTGTGAACCCCACCCTGGCCTCCTTTTTTCTGGAAAAGTATGAATCATCATTTTTCTCTGTGGTAACTGTTTCAGACAAATGAGCTCTGAAAGTCATTCATCAGGGTTACAGATTCCTTTTTTCCATGGGAGTCATTCCACATCCTCCAGATCAGACTCTTATTTCCACTGGTTCTTCATCACAAGCTGAGTGATAGAACCATTTCCTCCATCCTAGGTAGGGAAAGGTTTTTATTCAAGGGTGTTCCTAGTGCAAAAGAAAGAAAATTCTTGGTGACCAGTGCTGGATTATCATCACATCCCTATCCATCCAAATTTCAGAAGTTTTTTAAGGTTTTGTGTATCTGGATCACATTATCAGTTATCTGTCTTACTCTGGACTATCTACTGCACCAAGAGTGTTCACAAAGTGTCTAGCTCCAGTTATAGCTCATTGCAGGCTACAGTGTATTCACATAACTTGCTTATCTTTCCAGACTCTCTTTCAAAGTATCAGGAATCTGTCTCTCTTGGCTGAAATATCTCTTATACAAGCTGGGACTCAAAGAGAACAATCAAAAGTTTTTATTGACTCCTTCACACAGGATTGTGCTCCTGGAATGTCAAATAGAGAAAGCTTTTCTTCCACAGTAAAAAATGTAGCTCTTTATCTAGATATATCTCAAAAGTTTTCCACTCAGATTTGGAGTCTCATGGCATCTGTGATTCTCATGATTCCCCTGGCAAGACTCCACATGAGAACGATACAGTGGTATCTGAAATCTCTTTGTTCCCAGTATAAACACCCTTTATCTTTTCAAATCCAAGTGCTGGATTTTGTCAGAAGAGAAGTCTTGGTGGAGACAACAGATACCCTTAAATCCAAGTTTCCCCTTCTCCCTTACTGCTTCATAGCAGTTAGTCACCACAGACACTTCGGACTTTGCTTTGGGAGCAGCTTCAGAAGGGATGAAAGTGCAGGGGTTGTAGGATAATAAGGACAGATCCTAGCACATGAATATCAAGAAGATGCTTGCCCTGATCAATGCACTGAACTCTCTGAACACTCTTTGGTCTCCAGGATCTCTTTAAGTGATTGCAGAGAATACCACAGTCGTGTTACATCAGTAAGCAAGGGGAAACCATTTTGTACCCCCTTTGCAGAGCAGCCATAGATTGGGCTATGGTTTTACAGCACAGTGTCATTGTACAGGCATCCTACATTCTGTCAGAGCAAAACTATGTGGCAGACAAGCTGAGCAGGACAAAGGCAGACTTTCACAAATGGAAACTAGATCAGGGGTCTTCCAAGGTTTGATTCATCTGTGGGGAGTTCCTCAAGTAGACCTCTTTGCTTCCTCTCTGAACAGTCAACTGGCAAGATTCTGTGCCAGGACTCCATGCAAGAAAGCCCAGAAGACAGATGTATTTTCTTTTCCTTGTACCGGAATGTTCCTGTTTGCCTTTCCACTAATAGCCTGGGTACTTCTGAATATTCAGAAGGAATTCCCCAAGATCATTGTAGTGACTCTCTTCTGACCCAATCCAACCATACTTCTCTCGTCTTTTGGCCAGGGGCAATTGCCACAAGCTTCCTCACAGACTGGACCTGCTCACACAAAAACAGGGATGCTTGAGGCACCCCAGCATCACTCAACTTCAATTGTGACTGCCTGGATGATAAGATCTTAATTCCTTTTAGGCACCAGTTTACTGAGGACATGCAGCAGGTACTACTGGAGGCAAGAATGCTTGCTAATAGAAAGTCATATTTTAGTAAATGGAAGAGGTTTTCTTTTTGGTACCAGCAACTTAAACAACACACATTCAGGGCTAATTGTTCTCTGATTCTACAATATTTGTGTTACTGTCCTATGACTTTCCTTATTCCTCTGTCAAGGTTAATTTTAGACCATTTCAGCATGTTTCCCATGGTTGTTCCCCTATAGTGCAGTCTCATGTCAAAGTGTTCTTGAAAGGGGTTTTACATAAGAGGCCTCCAAGAAAACCAGTGGTCCCTCCTTGAGATCTTAATTTTCTGTTAGAGAAGCTAACACTTGCTCCATTTGAACCAGCTAATATGACTGACTTGAGGTACTTAACATGGAAATACTTTCTTGAAAACTAGTCTTTTTATGCCTAAAGTGGTATCCAGGTTTTCTTTAAGCCAAACTATCCATCTCCTTTCGTTTTTCTCCTAAACCTAAAAATGAAGGAGAAAGAATACTCCATACCTTGGACATCCACAGACAACTTGGGTACTATCTTGACAGAACTAAATCTTTCAGATCTTCTTATTAGTTGTGCATTTCTTGTGAAGGTAAGGAGAGAGGAAAACCTGTGTCAAAACAGGCTATTTCCAGATGATTGTCCAAGGCTATTACCTTTTGCTGTACTCACCATAACACAACTATTCCAAGCATAATAGTTATAGTATGCTGAGTGTAACACAACTATTCCAGGCAGAATCAAAGCCCTCTTTACCAGGGTCTTGGCTTCATCTGTGGCTGTTTGAAATGGTTGGATTCTAGAAGCAGCCACTTGGTCCTCTCTACATAATTCTGCAAAGCACTATCGACTTGATTCCTTCTCTAGGTCCAGATCAAACTTTGCTCAGAGCATTCCCCAGGGGCCCTGGACACTTCTCCTTCCATCTCTAAAATATAGTTAGGTAAGTTAATCTACCCATATAGCTAAGGCTGCTGCAGCAGTGATCAATATGATGAATATAATGCAGTTTTATAGGTAAAACTTACTGTAACAGAAGATGTTTGAATGATCATTGCTTCCTTTCCTCCACCCCCTTGTTTTTTATTTTTTTGGTGTTTTTTTATGGCAGGATGTGGTCATTTTTTTTACTTAGCATTATCTTTTTAGGGTTTAGCCCTTCTCTCTCAGCTGTGAAAGGCTTCACAGCCAAACTTGTCTCTTTAGTCAACTCAGCTCAACCTGCCTGACAGTTTGGATGTGTGGAGGGTGCCTTGAAGCTTTGGAAGCTGACCGTCTGTTATGTCCTTGGCAGGATATAATCCATATAGCTAAGGCTACTGCAGCAGTGATCATTCAAACATCTTCCATAATGGTAAGTTTTACTTAAACAGCTCTACTTTTTTACAAATATCTGAATAGGTCTACTTCGGGGGGGGGGGGGGCGCAATGGCTGTGTTTTGTGTCCAGAAAAGAAAATGTAGAACCCCCTTTTCAGAGATGCTCTCAAATATCAGTGTTTTTAAACATACCTTTCTTTCCTGTATCTGACACTGCGCAGATCTTTTTCTTGCAGAAAAGTGTCTATATTTAATTTTAAAATAAAAAAAGAAATAGGCTTAATACTCCCACTCCTGTGAAAGTGGCTTGTTATCAGAGCACTGAAGCAGTGCCATCTTTGCTTATTTTGCCTTGGACATTTTGCAGTATAAAAAAATGCTCTCGTTACTAATAGTTGAATAAAATTACATTCCCAGATGAAGCTTTAGCCATTCACCACCTATTCTAATCTTTTCAAAATAAAGTTGTGAAAAGGGTTTATTAGAAATACACATCTATGACCCCAAGGCCTTGTTTCTCTTCACAGTCTTCTCTTCCCCCAGTGGTCTGTGCTGTTGTCCTGCACTGCTGTATCAACCACTAGAAATTTTCATTCTCAGTTGCTTGACCTTGTTTGGCTTCCATTGGTTGGAGCAGACTGACAAGAAGTTGTACATGGTGACTATTCTCGTATACTGTCCAAGGGGATGTTGATAGTTCTGGCTGAAGGCTCACCACATCAAATATTAGTATCTGTTTCTTTTTCTTCGTAGTGCACCCTCCACAATTTGCAGATCTATGCTAGCCGAACAGAGTAAAACATCTATGTCTTATGTCAGTTCTTGAACGTCTTCCAAGGCCATTGGTTGTAGTCCTACCAGTGATTAATTGTATGAATGTCTTCATGTGGTGGAAATTGTGCCTATATATATATATATATATATATATATATATATATATATATATATATATATATAGATAGATAGATAGATATGAGTGCTTTTCAAAAGTTAGCTAAAAATGCTAGGTAGGCTTCCTCCATGTCAGCTCCACAGATCCATCTAATGCAGACACTGTTAACAATTGCTTCTGCAAAATATATATTTATTAATCTATACAGTCTTCTGTGACTTCAAGTGCTGCTTTGCGCTGCTATCTTGTGTAGAAATGAGATGTATGGTTTGTAATGGTGTCAGCAAGACTGAGCTGCACCAGTTTCCAAGAAGTGTGACATCTGTGTGAGAAACTTAGCATTACAAGCCTGATACTTTTACAGTTAATGCTAAGGAAGGGCTCAGCATATCCTGGTTATCACATTCCTTTTTTGTATGTGTGTGTGTGTGTGTGCTGTAACATGTGAGATATTCTGTCTTCATTTACTGCTTGTACTACAAAATGTGCTTCTAACATGTCTTTCACAAAGTCTGGCACTTTTAGTGGTTATGTTTATGTTTCACGGAGACCTTTTTCAAGGCTGTGAAGAGCACCCTAGCCATATCGGGCTGCACCTCCTTCCACACATTCAGACCACAAACTAAAGGAGGTGGTATATCAATATTCATTAAAGATAAATACACCTGCAGATTGGTTAAACAGCATGATTCCCTGGAGATAATTCAGATAACTGTTGTTAGGACACCTATTCAGGTCTTTACCAGCTACAGGACACCCTCCATGAATCAGGACACCCACTCTGTCTATTTGAATGTACTTGAGTCTATTAGGATACATATGTACACCATGGTTTTGGGAGACTTTAACTACCCATCCATTGACTGGGTAAATTACTTGTACACAAACTCACTTGCCCAAAGGTTTTCCTGACTTCATTAACTCCAATGCCCTAGACCAGCTGGTTGACACCGCCACAAGAGGTGCCAACATCCTGGATCTGGTGAATACCAATATGGGGTACCACTGTAGCACCTCCACTGTGATGTCTTCCCTGTTGAGATCTGACCACAAATCAGTCTCATTCAAAGTAACTATCACACCTGATCCCCCCCAGTAGCAACTAAACTAAAAAAAACTTCTCCAAAGCAGATTTTAACTTCTTATGAGGATGATATAAATAGCTGCCAAGTTGTACACTAATGCTTTATACAAACACCTGTATAACTTCATTGACTCGGCCATACCTGTTAGGACCAAACAAGCTCCTCAAGGAACAGCAAACCTGCCTGGTGGACAACTGCCATCAACAGGCTTTATAAAAAGAGAAAGAAATTGCTGTCTAAGAGTAAGAGGGAGCAAGCCCTAAAGTGGAAACACTGCCTCCTTAGCTTAAACAAGTAAGACTTCTTGTGAAGTCCTCCAAAGCAAACTATGAATCCAGATTAGCTTCCTCAACTAAGGGCAACCATAAAGTGTTCTTTAGTTACACCTGTAACCTAAAAGGAAAAGCCCAGATGTGTGCCGAACTGGTAGTCAATGATACCACATATACTGAGCCTGTGGACATAACTAACCTGTTAGCCGACAGGTTATGTGAAAACTTTATCCCCTGTCCCCACCACACTTGCCCCATGACATTCCTACCATCTGTCCTCTACCTTGTATCTCTAAAGAGCAAGTCATAAATGCCCTCTCTAAGGTCAGAAACACAGAATCTATGGGACCTGATAACATCCCAGGCTGTGTCCTACATGGGCTCAAACAGTAATTAGCAACACCATTGGGTACTCTTTTCATTCATAGTCTAAGTACCGGCTTTGTCCCATCTGAATGGGGGAAAAGGCCACCATTATCCCCTTGCACAAAGGTGGTGCTTCCACAGACCCTGTTAACTATAGACCTATTAGCCTGACTAGCCTTATGTGCAAGGCCATGGAGCGAATCATCATGGACCTTATCAACAAAGATGTAGGTAATCTCCAAGCACTTGACCCTACTCAATTTGGATTCGTCAAAGGGAGATCATGCCTGTTAAACCTGGTGGACTTTTTTGAGACCGTCACCAAGGCCCTGGATGAGGGGAAATATGTCCATACAGCCTACCTAGACTAGCCCCCACTCAGGCATCATTGATAAACTCATGCAGCTAGGCATCAACCCTTATATCGTTAGATGGGTCACTAACTGGCTCACTGATAGAACCCATATAGTCAAAATTGGGGAATCCGCTTCCAACAGCAGACCTGTAACTAGTGGAGTTCCACAGGGATCAGTCCTGGGACTTACTGTTTGGAAACTGTTTCTCCAAAGTACAAGCTAAAGCTAAAGGTCTGTGGCTGACAAAGTTTGCTGATGTCTGCAAACTGGGACTGATAATAGAATCACCTAACAATGTCAATATCCTCGAAAAGGGTCTTACACAAACAAATGATTGGTCATGGTCTTAAACTCAAAGCAAAAAAAAGTCTCATCCCTTTCAGAAGCAATGTTCCTGCTAACTACAACAATAATAACAACACCCTATGTACCCACTCAGTGGTGAGAGACCTGGGTACACAGTTTGACAACAACCTTACCTTTGATCACCATGTCTCCACACTGGTTCGAAGGGCATTCTATATTTCTCATCTCATAAGTAAGGGGAATGCCTCCAGAAAAAAATAAGTTTATAACCTCCCTGTACTCTTCCCTCATCAGGCCAGTAATTGAGTACAGTGTCGCTTTTGGTATGTACCTTTCCAAGCACCTGCAGCAAATGGAGAGACCACAAATTTTCCTGAGGAAAATTCAAGGTCTTCAGCATCTGGCCTATGAAGATCTTCTGAAATCACTGTCACTTTATTCTGTTTCATACAGACTACTCAGAGGCTAGCTCCACTTTGCAAATAAGGCAGTCTTTGACCCTGCTTTATTAAAAAATGCTGCATATCCATAAGTCAAATGGTACACTGGTTACTCACTCTAAAGGCTTTAACCTGGTATGTGACATTAATAGAACCTGCTGGAGGGACAGATTTGTCTCCCAGAGGTTACAACACCTTTGAAATGGACTGTTACTTCATGTCAAGCAGAGCACCTCATTGGCCCTCTTCAAACGCAGTCTGGACGATTGGATGGGTAACTGTAAATTCACCCCAGGGGTTCCACCTGTGTCCCTCTTGGACAGGGGCAATAGGTGCTGATTGTTGAAATAATGGTAAAATTTGGCTAGGTTTGTAAGGGCCCTAGGGTCATTAGCCTAGTAACCTCCTATGTTCCTGTGAACATCAGCACCTTCTTAAATGAAAGTTGCTTACTTGTTTGTTAGTACCTATGTTTTGCTGAGGGGACTCGATGCTTCAGTTATAGAGTATTGACTTTTAATTTTCCTTGTGCATTAAAGGTCTTTCACAACGTCTGGCACTGTTACTGGTTGCATTTCTGGTCAGTTGATTGCTGGCAACCCTTTCTCAGATCTCTTTCTTTCCCTGGATGTCTTATCTTTCATTTTGTTTTTAGTTTCTAAGAGCTGAAAAAGTTGTTTTTAAAGCAATGTAGGCCATCCTGCTCATGTGAGATCTTTCATATTTGAAGAGTTGCAGGTCTCTCCTGAAGTGGATACAAGTTTTTGAACTGACTGATCTTCCTGCCTAAATTAGTTCCCCCGCAACTTACATTTGTGAATGGCATTTAGGATTTGTTAACTTGGACAGAAGGGTGCATGCTTCTTTACAGTTATAACCGTTTATCTATACCAGAGGATTAGGTAGTAGACTGTCCATTGCCAGTAGTTGTAGAGTCACCACAAACTTTTAAGATTTGCTGCCTGGTTCAGATATTTGCTTATTGTCCCTTGGATGTTGCACTTTTCCTCAGCTAAATCCAAGACAGGTCATAACAGGTTTCTCGTCGGAAGGCTGTGGAGTTCATCTGATTTGATTCATCAGCTAGAGTTTCTTGAGACACACAAAAATTGGATGTACACTTCAGCTTTTTAAAGCTAAAAGAAATGTATGTCCTTTAGGCTGTAAAAGTTCTACTTTTCCAGAATGACCACTGCTTTATTTAAACAGTCAGTCAGTAATTCAGTACTTGCACAAGCAGGACAGCAAGGGGAATAAGAAGTAAAATATATTTTTCCTTCACATGTTCTTACTAACCTAGTGCTAAAGATACCGTAAAGAAGCTCATTCACATGACCTGCTACTGGTAGGAGACTTAACAATTACCCTATTAAGCAGACTTCCCTCACATATCCTAGGTAAAAATGTGAAGTCGGTCTATCTAATCATCCAGACTGGTTTTAAAGGTCACCAGCAAAATACTGCACTTTTCATACAAGGGCTGCCTGTTCCAGAAATAGGGAGGCTAGGTGCCTGCTGCAACATCTCTTGTTATCAATGTGGCTATCTAGGTTTAGGTCTTTAAAATAGGTCCATGCCTTACCAGTGGTTATATTTATGTGAATGATTCAAAGATTGCTGAGTCACTCAAAACATGGAAGGCTAAACAGAGATCACCTCTCAGGATTTCTACTACACTGAGCAAATTATAGGACTTTTATTCTTTTAAAGTAGTTGAGGGTACTGAGAATTGAGCTCTTTTTTTTTTTTTGCTGAAGAATTGTTGAGGTCTGTCAAGTAGGTTTAGGTATGTGCAGAAGAGATATTCAATAATGGGGCTAATAAGGGAGAACTAAAATGGAGCTATAATTTCTTTGAACCTTGAGGATATACCAAAAATGATAAGTTATGCAAGGTAGAAAGATGTTTCATCCATGATCAAGATGTTTGTCAAGTCAGTTTTTCAACATAAGTATCCATGTCCCTGATGACTTTGTCCAACTTAAGTGCAGTGTTATCTCTGTGCTGCGGGACAGAGGTGATAGGTGATACATTTACAAACAAAACTGTGCAACATTACTTGGCATTGAGGGTAAACCCATGATTAAGACATCAACTATTTGCTTGGTCCATTCCTTACTTGAGAATTTAAGTATCAGAACAGAATTTGATAATCACCCCCCAGTTTACATTTATCAAGCAAACTTTGTTAGCCATAGTTCCTTGGCATCAGCATTCATATCAGGGAATTATATACCAGAGGAGGGGAATAGCACAGCCTTGTAGGACACTACTAGTGATGGTTCTCTGTCTAGTACAAACAGCCTTAATAGTATGGGTTCAGTCAGGTAGTGGAATACTGTCTACATAAGCTTTTTTATCACTTTTCTGCTATTTCTGATAAAAGAAGTCAAGCTAGAGAACCCATAACACATAAAGCATGTAAAATTTTATATGACTCCAAGCTAAAAATCGCATGTAGTTCAGAGGTCTTGACGTCAGAATGCTGTTGCTGATCATTAAAAGCTGAGAGGTATCCTGCATTTGACTTGAACTGCCAGTACAGGCCTCATTTCTAAAATATGTTTGATATCTCAAGTTTGAAATTGTCCACATTAAAAAATGCAGACATCTTGAAACTAGCACACCTTAGACTGGGGTTATAAAATGCACAGAATGATTTTATTGTTATGACTTGCTTAGAAGAGCTCATAAACATGCTGCAAAGGCATTAGTTGATTGTTCCCTACATCGTAGATGTCGCAGCTATGGCACAGTACAATGTAAATAATACAGGTGAAGTTACAATTAAAGTATTGTGGCATACCAGTAGGTCTATCCAAGTGAGGTCATTCTAAATATAGACATTGAAGAATGAATTTGCAACAAGAAAAAAACATCTACATGTTGCAGTAGGTTTGCTGGGGGAAGGCTTTGACATTTTATCATCATTTTCCTGTAATGAAATATTACTAGAGAATAAAGGCTTTCCCCCAATTACTTTTATAGGTTCAAGGTTTCCTTTTAAAATTTCTAGTTCTTCAGGGTTTTTCTAATTTAAGAAGAATCCATAGGGAACAAGGTGCAAAATGTATGACTAAAATCTAGAGGTGAAAATAAAGGTAAAACTTCCAGAGTGCTGCAGTAGACCTGTGTTCAGAATGGGAATATACTGTGTCTTTCTGTCAACAGTACCATATTTAATAATGCTATTAACTTGATTGGTAAATGACAGAGCTACAGCTCCTCCCACTGCAACTTCGCTTTTCTAGTGATAATAGAAATTATTTGTTAAAATCAGGTCTAGCAAAATATAACAACAAATGTTACTGCTGATGAGATTAAATGAGTGAACATTTCTTAAGACTTCATCTTAAGGAATGCTGCTCTAAAAAAAGAACAGTGTCAACAGAAACTAAAATATTTGTCAATTCTACATGTAAAATGAAAGCATCTTGGTGTTTTTTTTAAGTGTCAACAGAACCTTGTATAACATGAATTTAAAACTAAGAACCAGATTCAATAAAGACTTCACCAAGTGTAAACGATATACATTCAAGAACATTCTTATCACATTTGTTGCGCTTTCTAGTCACTCAGAAAGATTGCACCAAGTGTACATGTAGTCTTTACTTTGTGGTAACCTTTATGAATCCCTGTAATATTTAAAGCTGCAATAATATTAGTAGAAAAACTAAAATTAGGAGGAAGATGTGTTAGTTATGTCTGTTCACTCAGAACGGTGCACACACATTGTAGGCGTTATTAAATCCTGGATTTTTTTTTCTTTTCTGGAAATGCTAATCTCATATAAGAAGCACCAAGCTGCACTAACTTGTTTAACTTATTGTCAGTGTGCAAGGCCATTGGCTCTGTTTTGTAACCTGTCTTGAAACAGGAGGAATCTAAATATTTTTTATGGATCTTAAGAATGCCAGTCATTATGTTTAACCTAAAATGTGGCACTTCAAAAATAAGTGAGTTTAAAGTCAATAAAATTATTGAAAACAGATTCAACAAAACCTTTTCTACTTGTTTGTAAGCAGCAAGAATGTCACCAAGAGAAACCTCACTGTAAATGGAAGTGTTACATGGTAGAGCAGGTATTTTGTTCGTATAATGTCAGTGTCCATAATCACAAAACTCCCTTTTATTAGCTTCCATGAACCTGACATCAGTGCTTTGTAGCTGCTTTAAAATGTAATGTTTATCTGGTATTAACACTGACATTTGAATGGCTTAGGTAATGTAGAGGATTATGATCGGGTCTTCAATGTTATTATTTCTTTGAGACATAGATGCCAAGAAATTTACCTCGAGACCAAAGCTTGAAAGGTAAATCTTATCATCCATGTCAAGAACATAAAATAAATAGGATCAGTGAGACACGATCATAATTCTGTACAGTACATGATGTTTTATCTACTCCATGTCCTACCAATTACAGAAAAAAATGTGAATTGTTTTACCAAATGTTCAAAGCCGGTAAAGCTCTTAATGGATGCTCTGAGCTGTCACACAGACTGCATGTACATACTTAATTTAAGAATTCTTGCGGGAGAAGGTGACCGAGGAGAAAAGTCAGGACAATTTTTAAATTTTGTTCTAATTTAGTTAAATACAGTACTTATAGACTGTAATGTTTCACAAAAGTAAGATATTTAGGGACAGTCGAGAGAGAAGTAGTGTCCCTTGCATGAGATCCGACCATAACGGCGCTTAGGGGTTGTGTCACAATTGTTGCATATCTCTGAAAGCACTTTTATGGTTGTATCTCAATCAATAAGTAGCCCTTTACAGGTTTGCCTTTTTCCCCGATTTTGGAGAGTAATCCTGATGCTACATGCACTACAGTGTTGTAATTTGTACCTGACATTTGAATACAGAAGCAGCTAAAGTTGAAATGGGGGGGGGGGGTTGGGGGAACTTCTTTTCCATTATGGATGGCGGCAAATCAACAACAAGATCATGTAAGAATCAAAGATTAATTTCCCTCCAAACTGCTTAAGGTCATGTTAATATGCTAGCGGAATTACATCTTTTAGGAAAAACAAAAGACAGTCCTTTACTTAAGAACTTTGGACATGAGCATTACTCTTTCTCTTCTATAACATTCTGCATTTAGGAAAAAATAAGCACACCACAGTGCATATCTGCTCAGGTAGCCTCATCAGAGTTCACTTTGTGCAGTCCTCTTGAAATGTAAGTGGACCTATCAAGTGTATCTACTTTTAAGGCATACACCTATATCCAGGCTTAACTTGCCCCTTCACATAATATAACTGTTTTTGGAGGTGCATTCCTGTTTACAGGCTTGATTTACTGAGCCCTTTCCCCCACCTCTGCACAAGATTTTGAAGTTGTTTAGTGTATATGAAACTAAGCTACATGTCCAGCATACTAGTGGCATCAGTAATTTAAAGAAAGAGGACCCATTTGTTGTATCTACCTTTTTCAGAACCATAAATAAATGACTTAGTGAGGTAGAACTTTGCAGTGTAATTCCCATGCTACAGAGTTTAGTCTGTCTTTGATAATATGCTTACATATTCCATATTTAGTTTTTAAACTTCTATTTCTGAGTAGTATCCCACAATCCTACTAGAAGTTGCCCTGATTTTTGGCTGAAAGTTCCTACTTGTCAAGAGCTTTCAGTATCTGCAGGTTGAGAGGTATGCTTGTAAGATAGGCTTCCATTAAAAGCTTCAGGTCTTATACAATACCACAGGCCAACAGGGTGATAAAGTGTTAAACTACCTAGTCAAACATATATAATAAAGATCTTTATCACATCTTATTGATGTGAGGGATTTTGAAAGCATACTGTGTCATTGTTGATTTCCCCCTTTATGAAAGTCAGAGAACACCATAAATGAATTTTTGTCTTTTCAAGACGTGTAGGTTATTTTTTATCCCAGAACACTGTTGTAGTAATTAGAAAAGAGCTATTGGCTGGGATTCATAGATTCCACATTGTACAGTGCAAATTAATGTGGGTGGTGGCCATGCACATAAGTGATTTTAAGGCAAAAATACCACCATTGTGCAGTGGTCAAAACAGCACAGTATGCAGGCCTTGGTCATAACTGCATATTAATGTGCAAGTGAGGAGTCCCATGCAAATGAGCTGCATAACAATAGTACCCATTTTTTAACCGGTTGGCCCACTGAACCCACATTCCCTTTTTGGGTTGACCTGGGAGCAATGTCTGGTTAAGTGACTTACTTAAGGTCACACAGAAGGTAAATGAGAGCTGATGGAGTCAAACCATGTACCACAGGAACTACAGTTTACAGCCTTAACTTTTTGCACAATGTGCCAGATGATTATGCAGATGAAGAAAACCAAAAAGGCATATTAATTCAGAAATGGCTAAAACAGCAGTGCTGTGTGGTAGCACATACTCATTTTGAACACTGAACTTGCTGGTGTAATTGATGGGAACCATACTAGGAGTAACAGCAGCATGGTCATGTTTCAACACAGCCTCACGAGTTTGCTTAAGCTGTAGCATTGTCATTTCTGCCATGCATGCTGTTGTTGCCATATGGCAACTTAGTGCTGTACGTTCAGTTGTTGAAGCATCTTTGTTTTCTGATGCAGTCCTTTGCTCAGTATGCAAGCCCTGCTGCCTGGCCACTGGATCTTTGTAGCATTTCACCCATATGTGTCCTGTAATGTTAGTGCTGTGCAAATGCACAGCACTTGTCTGTGAATCCCAGCCATTGCCTTTATAATACATACTCAGGTAGAGTGAATGTGTGTCACTGTAATCCATGAGAAAAGAACAGCATGGCTACATTATCAGGCTGTAATAATTACTGTACATATAATTTTAGTTAACATTTTAATTAAGTTAATATTTATATATGTTGCATACCAAATGTAAAAAAGAGTAGCATGGTTTAGATGAAGAAAATGGACCTGAACTGTACCTTTCTTAATATTTAGAACACCTTCAGAATGCATGTAGTGTTGTAGATACATTTTTTTTAAATCAGTCGAGGAACTTCAAAAAAGTTGCATTGTAGCTTTATTGTCAATTAAATTATCTGTGTAGCATACACAGAGGATTGTTCTGTTTTTAATTAACATGTATGCAGTTTTATTGCACAAATGTCAGACTGGGGCATGATAGTAATACTGGATTGTTCATAATACTTTCTGCACTGTATGAGTCACTTGGAATGCTTGTGGTGGAATGATGTCATTTGTTTTTTTGCATAGTTCTGTCAATTAAAGATTCAAAAATAAAGTCCTTCACCCAAGAAAATACAAATAAACAACTTTAGAAGATTAAATCTTATTGTGTGTTTGTTTTTTTTTTCATGCATTTTAAAAGTCAGATAAAAATATACTTATGAACAGTACTTATCTTGGGTAGAACTGTGTGGTTTGCATTAGATACCAATGGCAAGAGTATCGCCAGTGATATTGCATGAACATTGCAGTAATGGTGGTCTAAAAGGTCCCTGTAGTATACTGCTTGTAGCAACCTCCTGATTAGTATGGGCAGAAGCCACACATACCCACACCTTTTGTAATTACTCTTTGTACATTTACTGTGTATATTGTACAGTATGATTTGCTTTACCATTTTATTTTCTTCAAAGCTTTGCTATAAAACTTGTAATTCTCTAAATGCCTTCTGCTGCTGCTAAGCCCTAGGAATTCTTCCAAGGGGTTATGTGGTGGGTAAATTATAGGCAATTATATGTGTGCATGTATGCATTTGTGTGCAGGGATATGTGTGTGAGTATATATATGGATTTTATACACATTAAGCTGAAGTACAGTGTTACAGTTTGGCACTTCTGCAGGTTAAGTCATATAAAGTCAGGCTTCAAGGCAGACTTTTAATCTCCCAAAACTATCTTTTCCAATGCACTTTATGAACACCTACATAAATGCATGGAACTAGCCATACCTAACAGAACTAAGATGCTGTCCACCAAAAAAAAAGGAAGCCAATCTGGTGGTCCCCTGCCATTAATAAACTACAATAGAAGAAACTGTTGCAGAAAAAGTGAAGTCCCAAGACTGAAAAACTCCCTTATTAGCCTCAACAAAAAGTTGAGATCCCTCATCAAAACCAGCTATGAAGGCAGAATTATGGCAGATACTAAAAACAACTACAAAGTCTTCTGTAGTTACATCAAGAATCTCCATGGCAATACCCAGGTTTGCTCTTGAGTTATTGCACAATGGTACCTCCTATACTGAGCCAACAGATATTGTCAACATACTGGCCGACAGATTCAGTGCCAACTTTTCCCCTCCCCCCAAAGGACCAATCACAATACCGGTGGCATGCCAGGCACCCAGCATTACTGCAGCACAGGTTAAAGCTGCATAGTCCAAGGCCAAGAATACAGATTCCATGGGACACGACAATATCCCTGGATGTGTTCTACATAAACTACATTGTGAACTGGCACCACATTTGTGTGCTGTGTTCAGTCACAGCCTCACATCAGGCTTTGTCCCTACTGAATGGCGCACTGCTACAGTCATCCCTCTCCATAAAAGGGGAGTGATTACAGACCCTGGGAATTATCGCCCCATTAGCCTGACAAGTCTGATATGTATGGCTATGGAGTGCATCATTGTGGAGCTAATTAATAAGGATATAGGGAATCTCCAAACTCTAGATCCCACGCAATTTAGTTTTATGAAAGGGAGATCATGCCTGCTCAACCTGGTTGACTTCTTTGAGTCAGTCACCAGAGCTGTGGATGAGTGCAAGGCAGTTCATACATCCTACCTCAATCTGGCCAAGGCCTTTGATACCATTCCCCACTCAGGAATTATTGATAAACTCACCGAACTAGGCATCAACCCCTATATCACTAGGTGGGTTGCAAATTTGCTCACAAATAGAACCCACAGTGTAAAAGTAGCTGACTCAAAGTCAGACTGCTGACCAGTCACGATTGGAGTCCCACAGGGATCAGTCCTGGGTCCTCTCCTGTTTGGCATCTACTTCTCAGAAGTCCAGGCCAACACGGAGGGACTCTGGCTGACCAAGTTTGCAGACGACTGCAAGCTGAGAGCCATTAGTAACTCCCCAAGTGATGTAGACATCCTACAGAATGGCCTCACTGAGATCAAGGACTGGTGTTGAAACCATGACCTTAAGCTTAATGCCAAAAAATGCGTCGTCATCCCCTTTGGGAAAAACTCAGTTCCCAGTAATTACCACATCAATGGGAGCCCACTGAACACTGAAGGCATTATAAGAGGTCTGCGGACACAGGTTGGCAGCAACCTCTCCTTCGACTACCACATTGTCACTGTAGTCAGAAAGTCCTTCTGTGTGGCACATCTCATTACCAAGGGTTTTGCATCCAGGAAGAAAGAGGTCATCATTTCTCTCTGCTCTTCCTTCATTAGGCCAATCATCAAGTATAATGCCCCATTTGGCATGTACCTCATTAGACACATGCAACAGCTGGAAAGGCCACAAAAGTGTGTCACGAAGAGGATCCTAGGCCTTAAACACATGCCCTACACAGACAGACAAAAAAACTCCAGCTATTCTCTGTCTCATATCGTTTACTAAGAGGCTATCTCTGCTTGACTTACAAAGCCTTGTTTGACCCAGCTCTGTTAGAAATGCTACATCTAAAGAAATCCCAATCCCTCCGTACCACACACTCCAGAGACCTCAACCTCATTACCACAATCAACAGAACATGCTGGAGGGACAGGTTCATAACCCAGAGACTGCACATGCTCTGGAATAGACTTCCCATACATGTCAGACAGAGCACCTCACTGGCCCTCTTCAAGAGAAATCTTGATGAGTGGATGGGAAATAGAAAGTTCACCCCGGGGATCACTCCAATGGCTCTACTTGATAGAGGCAGTGGAAACTAACGTTGGGCAGCACAATGCCAAGGCAGTTCTGTGGGCTAGGCTTGTAAAGGCTCCAGGGCCATTAGCCTAGTACACACCTATGAACCAGAAGTCCTCCTATATACAGAAGGAGGACTGCCTGTAGCTGAGGATTTTCTTACAAAAACCTCAGTGGGTCATCATCTGGCAAACTGTACATTTATTATTCACCAGTGTTTATCAGTCTTTTCAATGTCAATTGAAGCTGATAAAATGGGTATTCAAACTACTAAAACCTTATTTTCAACTGTCTGATCACCTGAAAAAGACGATGTTCTGTAGTCCTATCTCGCCTTCATTCTTACATATGGGTTCAGAGCCAATCCTCTGCTCCGACTCGGCCTGTTACAAAGCTCAAAGTCTCTTAGTTGGCTCATGGCTAGGTAGGTATCCCATAGTGTACTAATGGGATCCCCAGAGCTCATTTGCCACATCTACGAGTTCAGAAGTGCTTCTTGCTTGGCCGTAGCTAAGTTCAAATTTTTTTCTCTTTATTATCGCTTTACTGATTATATAGCTAGTTATCTTATTAGATCGTGTTTAGTAGAGTTTGTAGTGTTTAAAAGTGTTTTTTGCTCTTTAAATTAGTTAGTGGTTGAGAACTTTGTTGGCCATTGGCCCGTGTTGTTCTCGTTTTGGTATCCTGTGTGCTAGTTTATATTAACCTTGATATTTCATTGGTCCGTTTTTAGTAAGGACCTCATTTTCTCGCTTGATTTATATATATATATATATATATATATATATATATATATATATATATATATATATATATATATATATATATATTGTGTGCAGAGTTTTTTGAGCCTTGTTGCAGTTTTTCTGTGTGGGCCCGCGTTTATATCAGGGCTCTATTTTCTAGAAATTTATATCTTGCGTGCAGTGTTGTTTCCTCTATACTTTCCCTGCTACAAATTTTCTGGCTTTCCTATGACAACCTATTTAGCTAGGTTGGTTTAAGTTAGAGGACCTAGTCTTCTCCCATATTTCCTTTTCCACAGGGCTAGGCCCGTTTAAGTTAGAGGACCTAGTCTTCGTTGTGCTTGTGGTGTACCTGCTGTATTATATAGCTAAGGCTAAAGTTATACTTAGTTCAACATGTCTAATGACCACAAACCTTTGGGTTTCAAAAAATGTATAAAGTGCTCTCAGAAGATGTCAATTATGAATGGCCATAGTAATTGTGTATATTGTCTCAGAGCCATTCATTTGCAGGAAACATGTTTATTCTGCCATTCCTTTAGCTCCAGAGTTCTCCAGGAGCAGAAGAACAAGTTAATTTTGAAAGGTCTCCTCAAGCTTTCCTTTGAGGAAGACAGCAAGTTCTTCTTCATCCAAATCACATTCATCCAAAAAAGAGAAGGTCAAGTCGGCCAAGAGGCATTCTCCGGTGCTGACTAGTGTATCGGAACCTCCTCAGAAACAATCCAAACTTGACAAGACTTCTACCTCCTTGGCTCCACTGTCCTCGGAGCCGATCGAGGTTGTTGATGTTGGCACTGCAGTGTCGGCCCCAAGACCTTCGGAGCTGACTACTGAAAAATTGCATCGGAGCTGGTCCAGAGATCCTTTGCCGGTCTCCCCAACCTTAAGATCTCCAGTTTTACAGAGATCTAGATCACCTACCCTGTCATCCAGATCCTCCAAGAGCCTGTCAGGGGAGATGTGGAGAGAGTAGTGCTTAGACTACTGAAGTCATCTGCTTTGCCCAAATTGCTCTTGGCTCCTACCCAGTCAGTTCTGGAGCCACCGGAGTCCATTCTCCCTGTTGTGGTTCCTCCTCCAAGCCAAGTTGGGCCTTCGGAGCTAGAGTTTTCAGCACCTCTTGTGGAACCCTCGGTTCCAACACCCCTCATGGCTGTCGCGGAGCTGAGTTCTGCACTGACACCTTCGGCACCATCTGTGGTGTCTAGGAGCCGAAGCTCACCCATCGGCCCTGAAAGGGATACTTGGACCCGAACTTCATCGATTCCGAATCTCCCTCTCGGTGTCGGCTAGGGTGAGCTCGGATCCTATATCCATTCGGAGCCGATGCCTACCTCTGTTTCCTCTGAACCAGGGCTGTCTTTGGAGCCAGAGAGATCTGCTTTCAAGATGATGAGGAGTGTGCTGTCATGCTCATCAGCTCCACACAAGGGTGCCGGTGCTCTCCCCCCTCATGCATCTCAGCACCTACTCTCTCTCTCTCAACAACAGAGACCCGCAGCCTCAGGAACCCCTGTTGGGTGGTCCCCAGTCTTCTGAGACCTCCCCAGAGTACCCTTCTGAGGAGCCCCCTCAGAAGAGGACATGTAAGAGGAAGCATGTAGACTCCCTGGATGAGTCCATCACTTCGGACACTGACCTCGAGGAGTCATAAGGGTCCCCCAAGTCGTCCTCTGATGATGTCTCCTTTACGGACATCTTAGAGATCCTGAAGCAGAGAGGTGGCTGGCCCACTGTCACCCCTTCTGATGAGGAGTCAGTGTACCTGATGGCTTTCAGGTCTCAACCTTCAGCCTCTTGGGTGTCTCCACCTTTTGATGAACTATTAGACCTGGTTAGTTGGAAGGTGTGGGAGACTTCTGATGCCATGGAGCCAGTTCCCAGAAGACCCAATAAATTTCTGTCTGTCCCGAAAGAGAAAGATTTTTTGTCCAAGGATGTGCCCGTAGATGCCATGGTGGTGGCGGCGGCCACTAAGAAGGAGCTAGCGGAGACTTCTTCATCTGTCCAGCCACCGAATAAGGAGTCTCGAACAATGGATAGATTACGGGAAGCATATCTTTTCTTCACCAGCTTTTACTCAGATCACTGAACTACTTCACACATTTTACTAGGCTTCAAATAGATCTCCTCAAGGAGTTAGGAGATACTTTTCAAGGTACATCTATTGAAGGAGTCCCTGAGAAGGTGTCTGCTCAGTTGTCCACCTTAAATTCCATTGTGAACTCCTCCATAAGGCTGATCTCCTATGCAGCAGTTGGAGCGAATAGGACAGCGGGTTCAGGAGTTTCCCTTAGGAGACATTCCTGGATGTGCTTATGTAATTTTGCAGAGCCTTTCAAGTCTACCTTTACCAACGCCCCGTTTGGCAGTTCTTCATTGTTTGGACCTAAAGTAAAAAACTCTCTCTGCTGTGGGAGTACATTTTACAGTCACCCCCTAGACCATATCCCAAAGGTCAAAGAGGTGGTAAGATGTGGTTCAAGAAGTCCCAGAGATATTTCCAGATGCACAGGGTGACTCCTCCTTCAGAGGCAGAGGAGGAGGAGCTAATGGTAGACATCACCCTAGAGGCAGTGGACGTCTGCAAAACCAGGGAGGCCACGATTCATTTTGAGGCCGTCCCTGTCAGTGCTCCTGATGTGGGTCCCAGCTATGCTTCTCTGGAGCCAGTCAGGGGTTGCCTATCTTTGTATCCAGAAGCCTGGCTAAACATCATCCAAGACAAATGGGTACAAAGATTAATCACCAGTGGTTACTCCATACCCTTTTCTCTTCCACCCCACACTCCCAAGAAGATCCCAGATGTTCCACCCAATCACAGGTATCAAGCAACTGTAGAAGTTCAAAAGTTGCTTGCAAAGAGAGTCATCCAAACTGTCCCCGCAGACCAGATAGGATTCGGAACTTACTCCAGATTCTTTTTAATGCCGAAACGAACAGGGGACTGGAGGCCCATATTGGACCTCAGCAAACTAAACAAATCCTTAAAGAAGACCAAGTTCCGGATGGTGACACTGCAGTCTTTACTCCCTCTGTTAGGGAAAGACAACTGGATGTGCTCCATAGACGTCCAAGATGCATACTACCATATAAAAATGGACAGAGCATCGAGGAGTCATTTACGCTTCCTGCTGGGAGCCAGCCATTACCAATTTCATGCTCTGCCCTTTGGTCTCACCACAGCCCCCAGGGTGTTCAAATGTATGGCAGTAGTGACAGCTCACCTGAATCATCATGGATTCCAAGTGTTTCCGTACCTGGACGACTGGCTCCTGACGGACACCACCAGGCGCCTACTCCTACAAGCCAGAGATTCAACCATCCAGCTCTGTTCTCAGCTGGGGATTACAATAAATTGCGAAAAGTCTGACTTATCGCCCTCTCAGTTTGTGACTTTTATAGGTGCAGAAATAGACACCATTGCCATGCTAGCTCATCTACCTGCAGGCAGAATTCAAAACCTCAGGCAACAAATTCTCAGTCTACTTCCTCTACAGAAAGTCAAGGCAAAGACAGTGCTGAAACTCTTAGGGACCATGGCCTCCACCATAACTTTAGTCCCTCTAGCCAGATTGCACTTGCAAATTCTCCAATGGCTTCTATCTTCCCAGTGGTCTTTACAACAACTGCCTCTTTCTCACCATATCCTCATAACAGAGTCTTGCACAAAGGACCTTCATTGGTGGATTCAACCCGATCAGCTGACAACAGGCACTCCATTCCTTCCTTGCCAACCCGTTGCTACTGTGACCACAGATGCCTCAAAGATAGTGTGGGGGGGGGCATTATCTAGGCAGGACTGTCCAAGGCACATGGCAAGATCATGAGGCTCGCCTGCATATCAGTGTCCTAGAGATGAGAACAGTGCTTCTAGTGTTGCGAACACTTCACGACTTTCTTCATCTAGGAACAATAGCAATCCAGTCAGACATGTCAGTGGTATGGTATCTAAGCAAACAAGGAGGAACCAGATCTTACCCCCTTTGTCGAGAGGCTATTCTTGTTTGGAAGTGGGCGATATCTTCCCAATGCTTTCTAGTAGCAACGCACATCCTGGGGACAACCAGTGTGATAGCTGACAAGCTCAGCAGGGCAATCTTGATGCCTTACGAGTGGTCTCTGAATCAGGAAGTAGCACAGCAGATCTTCCGCAAATGGGGACAGTCTTGCTGCGATCTCTTTGCCAGCCCGATCAATGCCAAATGCAGCAGCTATTTCTCCCTCATCCCCCCTCCGGGGGGGAGTCACCAAGAGATGCACTCATTCACGATTGGCCCTTGGGACTCATTTATGCATTCCCCCCTTTTCCGCTAATATCCAAAGTGATACAGAAAGCAGTTATTGGGAAGCAAAGTGATCCTCATCACTCCTTACTGGCCTCGACAGATTTGGTTCCCCTTTCTCGGGCCTCACCTACTAGACGATACATGGATTCTGGACCCAGTGCCAGACCTCTTGACACACATCAGGCTCCCTTCACCCCTGCATCCACACCCTCAATTTGACAGCGTGGCTGCTCCTATTCCATCCCTAGTCAGGCTTCATGATTTTTCACCTGCTGTGACCCACATCCTTACATCTTCGTATAAACTTTCCACTAGAAAACTATACACTAGCAAATGGAGAAGGTTTTCTATCTGGGCTAAAGAAAGGAAGGTGGATCCTTACACTGCATCCATCCCTATGGTTTTAGAATTTTTGTCTGAACTTTTCCATCAGGGATCTGCTGCTGCCACAATTAGGGTCCAGTTGGCAGCGATATCTAACTCTCATTTGTGACAACATGAATCTAACCTGATGTCCCACCGATTGTGTAAAACCTTCCTTAAAGACACTACTTTGCTGAGACCCCTCTTTCACGAACCAATATCCCCCTGAGATCTAAACTTTGTTCTGTCCAAACTAACTACACCACCCTTTGAACCCGCACATTCATGCCTATTAAAGTTTCTGTCCTGGAAGACCTTGTTTCTAGTAGCCATCACATCAGCTAGACAAGTATCAGAGTTACAAGCACTGTCTATTAAGCCTCCTTATTTGATTTTCCACAAAGACAGAGTTTCCCTTCATACAAATCCTTCCTTTATCCCTAAAGTTTGATCTCAAACTAATTTGAACCAAACCATAGAATTACCTGTGTTTTTCCCTAATCATTCTAACGCTGCAGAATACAAATTTCACCAGCTGAATGTTCACCGACAGTTACGGTTTTACCTTCACAGGACTAAGGAACTTAGAAAGTCAGACCAGTTATTTGTATCATCTGAATCCAGAATAGGTCTGCCAGTCTCTAAAGTGACCCTATCTAACTGGATTTTGAGCTGTATATCCTTAATTTACTCCTCCAATGGGAAAACTCTACCGTTCAAGATTAAGGCTCATTCTACACAATCCCAATCTACATCTGCTGCCTTCCAAGCCAGGGTTCCAATTGATAGTATCTGTGCGGCAGCAACTTGGGCTACCCCTCATACCTTTATTACTCATTACAAATTGGACCTGACCTAAGGGGTAGAGCCTCCTTTGGTTCCACGGTACTCAGGAGTATTTTCCTGTGAGCCACCCAAGAATAAGGTGCTAGGGACGCTGTCCCATATGCAAGAATGAAGGCGAGATAGGACTACAGAACATAAAGTTATGTACTCACCATAATGTTCCATGTTTGTAGTCCATCTCGCCCTTCATTCTTACGAACCCACCCACCTACCCCCATCCTGGAAGGATTTGGAGACAGGATAGCCTTACCTTGGTAGGGTGGAGACCTTTCATTATTGTTTTCTGGATAACAGTTCTGTTTTTCTGTAGTTTAGCAGCAAACAAGATCTGGGAATTTCACTAGTACACTATGGGATACCTACCTAGCCACGAGCCAACTAAGAGACTTTGAGCTTTGTAATAGGCCGAGTCGGAGCCGAGGATCAGCTCCGAACCCATATGTACGAATGAAGGGTGAGATGGACTACAAACATGGAACGTTATGGTGTGTACATAACTTCTTTTTTCTACTAAAAGACCTAGAACTGGGAAACAAGAAGTAAGTAAAATGGCTACCAAATCTAAACCAGAACAACTCACAAGTCTCAAACTCTTAAAAATAGCTCTACAACCAATTCAGGCTGCTATACAAAAACTCTCCAATCAGCTATAATCTTTTGGGGATATCATTAATCAAATCGCTACCAGAATGGAAAAGACAAAAGCAAGAGTTCTAATAAATGAAATTAAACTTGATCAACTGCAGAAAGAATCAAACTCGATGATAAACTTGTACGGGAGATGCAGCAAAAAATCATTGACCTTGAAGCCAGACCCAGACATAATAATATAATCATAAGAGGTATCCCTAAACAGATTCAACAACCTAATCTTATAGAAATGATTCAACAATTACTTACCTCCCTGCTAAGAAAATCCAACTGAAGCAAAACAAATGACCATTGAAAGAGCTCATTGCATGCTCTGACCATTTCAAAATACTCAAAACCCTCAACAGGTTTATGTCAAAGTACTAAATTATCAAGATGTCTTTAAAATCCTAACAGCAGCCAAAAAAAGAAACAATGTGGAACGACAGTAAAATCTTATTTTCATAGGATCTACCCTTGCAAGTAAAGCAGAAAAGACAAAAACATTCTCCCTTCTGTGCATATTTAATGCAGAAAAAAATTTAATTTCAAATGAAATATCCTAATGCTCTCTTTACAGCATAACAACAGGAAATATACAGCCTCGACAGAGAAGCTAGACATGCCTTCTTAAACTCTTTCAAAGAAATACCTGCTGATGAGTCCACTAAGCACTGAAAGAAGTCATCAGAGCCTGCATTTTGATGTCTCAAATTCAGATCCTTTCTTCTTTTCTCAGTGTTTGAGGTTAACAGCCAGATTGCAGTTTGGTTTTCAGTTGCTTTTGGCTTTCCAATTGAGTCAGATTGTCTTCAGGCTTGATTCACGACTCGGAACCCTTTCAATGTAGCTGCAGGGGCAAGTTATTGCTTCCACTCACATTTTAACCTTCCTACGGCTGAATTCACTCTCTCTGTTAAAGGGGAATGATCATTTTTGCTATTCATGCTAAGGCATTCCCCTCTATATGATAATCTAAAGACCAGAATGAGGTGCCGACACCTTGAATGTTAACGGAGTCATTATAGCCATGGAAAGAATATGAAGAGACACCCTTCCAGAATTGATTGAATTAATTCAATTGGTCCTATCATTCTAATCTGTTATTGCAGAATTATCATTGACAATTTTGGAAAAAAGAGTTTGATTACTATTGGAAAGTCCACATCCCGATGTATGCTCAGCCGAAGGTTTGTCATGTACCTGTTTAACATTATGGCTCGGCTTAACATTTAATGGTAATTACAGATTCTAAACAGAAACCCAGACTTGATTTACCTACCCTTTTTGAAGGATTTGTAGTGTAATAGATCTTAAGTAGCTTACTTCATTTGCTCTTCAACCTGTAAGTCCTCAGATCCATATTGGATCCGACACAACCGCATTTTCTAGCTATGGCTCCGAGCTCCATGCTCCTCCCCTTACCCATAATGTCCCTGTCTCCCTTCTCCCTTCAGATTTCGTCTGCCACCTGAGAGGAAGCAGCATGATCTGCGCTCCATTGTAGTAGTGTTGCAGCTTAAAGAGTAAAATTTAACTTTGATACTTTTCTAACTATCCTTTTCACTCCTAACCTTTTCTATACTTTCACAGGGTTCTTCATAGCTTGTTTCTTGTAGGCTTTTCTATCTTCCTCCCCTCTTCTCTTTCCTCGTGGTAGTGTGTGTGTGTTTACTTTGTATCAGCTAAGGCATGGCAGACGCCCCGAAGTCTGGTTTCAAAAGATGCACATAAGTGTGGCCATAAGCTTTCCCGATGGATGGCCACATTTTTGTGAGTGGTTTGTTTGGGGGTAGCTCACCTCCAGTCTCCCTGTCCTATTTGCGCTGGGTTTAACCCCGGAGCTCTTAAGGACAGGCAGGACAAACTGTCAAGGGCCTGTTGCCCTCCACTGCTGGGACGGATGTCCCACCTTCCCCTTCTAAGAAAGCAGTGGCTGCTTCTTTGTCTTCCCCTTCCTAGGCCTCTGGGACTAACCTCCCACCAAGAGGCCTGGGGAAGGGGATAAGTTCAGGAAGGACTGGCCTTGCAAGCGCTCCCCTAACTGCTCGTCAGAGGCCAGCCCCCGCCGAACACTAAGCCTGTGTCCAGGCCTGTTTCACCTCACCTCAGGTCCCCAAGTTTCTCCCCTGAGCCTGAGGTTCTAGTTAGCCAGTCGCCCCCTAGGTCTTCTCCCCACCGGCTCTCCCGGCCCACTTCGGTGGCATCCTCTCACTGTACCCAGAGCCTATCTGAAGTGGAGATGGACCAGATGATGTGGAGATATATCCGCACTCAAATCCAGATGGGGGTCTTGCTAGGGCCTTCTCCCACAGGAGCTGGCACCTTCCAACCAGTAGTTAGACCTATCACTCCTTCTCTGATCCAACTCGTGGTTTTGGAGCTGTTGGATCTGAGGATGGTCAGATTTGAGGGACTGGCACCGATGGTACCATGTACCTCGACACCAGACAGTGCCCTGAGTGTGTCGGATCCATCCAGATTGGATCCTAGCTCTTGGAGCTGTAGCCTCAGGGTCGGATCCGAGGGGGTGCTCTCTGCTCCTTGTTTGTCAGAGAGAAGCATCTCCCTCTGCGTCTCAACTCCTAGAAGCTCGGCTCTGACTCCCCGGTCAGATCAGGGGGGAGCAGCTTCCACTAGTTCAGCCCAGGAGGTCCATTCCCCCTCTGCATTCAACGTGGTGGAGAGGGTTCTTGCAAGGTTGAGACCTCTGACTGTTTTATCTTCTGAGTCCATCCAGACCCCCCCTGGTCTTGAGTGCAGGTCTGACCATCTTTCCCTCTCAGGGATAGCCCGTAACCATAATGCCCCAGGATGTTCTGGCCTTGGAGCAACCCGCTTGTGAAACCTCCCCAGAGAGTCCCCCTGAGGAGCCCCCTGCAAGCATACGTGTAAAAGGAGGCACTTTGACTCTCCTCCAGAGTCCCTCACAGAAGACACAGACCTGGATGAAGGGGAACAGACCTGGATGAAGGGGAAGATTCCTCAAGATCAACTCCCCTGAGGATGTCTCCTTTGGAGACTTCATGGAGATCCTCCGCCAAATAGGGGGTGGTCTGCCCCAAAACCAACCTCTGATGAGTCCGTGTTTCCGGAGGCATTTGGCTTGGGCCCATCTACCTATTGGGTGTCCCCTCCTGTCAATCCACTCGTGGATTTGATAACATCTAGGGCATGGAGGGAGCCAGACACCATAGAGCCAATACCCAAGTGCCTGGACAAGGTCTTAAGCCCTCCTGCAGACAAATTACACTGGCACAAGGGGTCCCCTGTAGATGCTATGCTGATGGTGGTGGCCACCAAGAATGTACTCACGCAGGAGAGTTCCACGGTCCATCTGCCTGACCGAGAGTCGAGGACGTTGGATTATTTTGGGAAGTGAATCTATGCTTTGGCGACCTTCTGCGTGAGGGTGCTGAACTACATGGCTCACGTTATTCAACTCCAGAGAGATCTGGTCAAGGAAGTCATGGAGTCGACCCCAGGGTCCATGTCAGCAGAGGACAGGAAGACATTCAATGCACGAATGGCCACCCTAAAAGCTGTATCCAACACGTCCATGTGTTTGCTTTCCCATGCCACAGAGGGAGGCGCACGGGTAGCAGGGTCAGGAGTTGCCATCCGGCGCCACACCTGGCTCCACTTATGTCAGTTCTCGGAGCCCTTCAAGGTGTCTTTTACCAACGCCCCTTTTGATGGTTCTTCCCTTTTTGGGAAGACAGTCAGAGAGAGAGAAGGACAGGAAGACACTCTCTGCCATCAGGGTTTGCTTCTCACCATCTCAAAGGTCCTTTTCCAGGAACCAGCGAGACCAGAAGAAGATGTGGTTCCGCAAATTTCAGGCATTTTCTCGGGACGCTCAAGACTCACCTTCCCCCAGAGGCAGAGGGGGATAACCAGATAGACGCCGCCCTAGAGGCAGAAGGGGTAGGAATTTCAGATCCCGAGAACCTTTCTCTGGTAAACCCGGACAGCAACCCTGAGGGGTTGCCCGGCTGTCCATCTCTGGAGGCAGTCAGGGTCGTCCTTCGCTTCACCCACTAGCATGGGAGTCCATCACTACAGATCAGTGGGTGCTGCGAGTAATATCCCGAGGATATTTCATCCCCCTTTAAGGATCTACACCCTTCCAACAAAACCCTTCCAGATGTCCCACCCACGCAGCAGGAGGAAGCAGCAGTGCAGGTAGATTCACTGCAGAGAAAACGAGTCATCCAACCGGTCCCTCCAGACCAGTCCAGATCTGGAGTTTATTCCAGGTCCTTTTTAGTGCCAAAAAAGATGGGGGACCTCAGACCAATATTGGATCTGTCCCAATTGAACCTGTCAGTACCCAAGACAAAATTCCGGATTGTCACGATTCAATCTATTTTGCCTTATCTGCAGGACAGAGACTGGATGTGCTCAATCGACCAAGGTAATGGCAGTGGTAGTGGCTCACCTGAGGCTTCATGGCATTCAGGTCTTTCTGTACCCAGACGATTGGCTATTTACCACCCCGTCAGAGCATCTACTATGTCAGGCCAGAGACTCCTTTTTTCAGTTATCCAACAAGTTGGGCATCACGATCAAGATGAACAAGTCTGCTTTTCACCTGGTTCAGATTCTAGATTTCATTGGAGCATGACTGGACACAATACAGTCGAAGGTGTTCCTCACCTCAGACAGGATATGCAGCTTGAGGCTACACATCTTACACATTTTTCAGACCCATTTACCAACAGCCGAAGAAGTGTTAAGAGCTTTAGGTTCTATGGTGGCCACAATAAATCTCCCCATGGCATGCCTTCATATGAAGGCACTGCAGTGGACTCTTGCAGTTCAGTGGTTACTGTTAGATCTTCCTTTGTCCTTTCCAATGAGAATTTCAAAAGCATGCAGGGACTCCCTTTGGTGGTGGATTCAGTCCCCAGTTCTCCTCAAGAGATGTCCTTTTCAACCTCCATTACCCCAAACTATGGTGACCATGGACGCCTCCCTACTTGGGTGTGGGGGGGGGCATTGCTCGGTAAGGACAGTCCAAAACACATGGTCCCCTTCTGAGACCTATCTGCACATCAGTGCTCCAGAGATGAGAGTGGTTCTTCTTGCGTTGCAGGCCCTCCTTGCTCATCTTCCTCTGGTAACAATTGCAATTCAGATGGACATGTCAGTGGTCTGGTATATCAACAATCAGGGGGAACCAGATCTTATCCGTTATGTCGAGAGGCCATGAGAGTATGGGAATGGGTGATCTCCACCTGCCATTTTCTGGTGGCAACGCACATCCAGGGATGGTCCAACATCTTAGCGGACAAGCTCAGCAGATCTATCCTGATTCCTTACGAGTGGTCTCTGAAGCCTTCAGTAATGGAACAGATCTTCCTAGAGTGGGGTCGTCCTTGCTGCGATCTCTTCTCATCTCATTCCAGTGCAAAATGCAGCGAGTTTTTTGCTCTGAACCCTCGCCGGGTGAAGCCCCCAGAGACATTCTGATTCATGCTTGGCCTCCCAGGCTTCTTTATGCATATCCTCATGTCGAAGTTTCTGCAGAAAGCCTGAAGGCTGGGGAGCACTGTGATCCTCATCGCCCCATTCTGGCCTCGACAAGTTTGCTTTCCCTTACTCAAGTATCACATAGTTGTTCCACCATGGACCTTGGATCCGGTCCCAGATCTGCTTTCACATCCCTCGGGGATTCCTCATCCAGATCTGGACAATCTGAAGCTCACTGCTTGGCTTGGTTTTAGATTTTCTAGCTAGCATTTTTCATCAAGGCACTAGCTCCTCAACGGTGAAAGTTCAACTAGCCGCCTTTTCTAATTTTCATGTTGGGGTGGACGTCTTCGTTGGCTTCTTCTAAACTTTGTAAAACCTTTCTCAAAGGTGCCTTTCTTCTCAGACCCCCGGTTAGGGACCCCATTCCTCCATGCGACCTCACTTTGTTGTTGCATGCATTGGTTTCTCCTCCCTTTGAGCCTGCGGCATCTGTGGATCTACAATTTTTAAGCTGGAAAACTGCCTTCTTGTTTGCCATTACATCCGCTAGAAGGGTGTTGGAGCTTCAAGCTCTTTCTGTCAAAGTCGCTTACATGATCTTTCACAAGGATAAATTGTCACAACGCACTAACTCATCCTTCCTTCCCAAGGTAGCCTCAGAGACCAATATTAATCAGATTATTAATTTACCAGTATTTTTTCTGAACTACCAGAACAAAGGAGACTACAAATTACACTTACTGGATGTTCACAGGCAGTTGAGGTTTTATCAGCACAGGACTAAGCCTTTCGGCAAGTCTGATCAGGTTTTTGTGTCCTATGCTAAGCTCTTCTTAGGTAAACCTGTCTCAAAAGTGACTATTGCTCACTGGATTCACAATGCATTGGCAAAGCTTATTCAGATAGAGGTTTGTCTCTTCCAGGAAGAGTGAAGGCTCATTCGACCCAATCTATGGCTACGTCAGTAGCTTTTTGGTCTAGGGTCTCTTTGGATGAAATTTGTTTAGCTGCTACTTGGGCTTCATCTCACACCTTTATTTCTCATTATAAACTGGATTTGGTCTCTAGGAGTAGAGCATCCTTTGGTTCTGCAGTGCTCTGGAATATCCTTCCATGAGGGCCTCCCAAGAGTTAGGTAGCTGGGGACTCTTCCCCACAGGTTAAAGAGCAAATGAAGTAAACTACTTCAGATAAAGAAGTTATGTACTCAACATAATGTTCCATCTGAGTAGTTCTACTTCATTTGTCTTCAACCGTTCCCCCCTCCTTCCCCCTAACCTTATCTTTTGGGATATGACACATCCTTTGTACTAGACAATTATTGCTGGGATCTTTGGTTCTGTCAGGGCTAAAGTTCATTTGTGATATTTGTGTTGGAGGATAAGGTGTTATTTGGTTGGGTGTCTGTTACCTGTTAGGCAGCAAACTCGATCTGAAGGGAGAAGGGAGATGGGGGCATTATGGGTAAGGGGAGGAGCATGGAGCTCGGAGCCGTAGCTGGAAAATGTGGCCGTGTCAGATCCGATATGGATCCGAGGACCCACAGGTTGAAGACAAATGAAGTAGAACTACTCAGATGGAACATTATGGTGAGTACATAACTTTTTTACTTCAGTTGCAATCAGATGGAAAAAGCGTCATACCCATTATCTAAAATGTTTACCTTTTGGGATAAAGGTTAGATTTGCTGTTATACATGACTGTTAAAAGTCTATTTTGAGTCGGCCACCAGACTTGTGGTTTGTGCTAAACAGAATTATAATATCTTATTATTTATACAGTTTGGAAATGATCTATAGGCTGGGATTTTATTGGACAACTACTTGGAAATATTTTTGCAACTTTTCTTTTTTTTCTTTTCATGACATATCATTTGTTTGTTCTTGAGGCAGAATACATTGGTGGTGTTTCTACCGTAGGCTATGTATTTACATTGTAAGGGTAGAAACCTTAGTGTTGTATTTTAAGTAGTTATTTTACGGTTCTAACCTTAAATAGAGGTAAGGTGCTAGATTACTGTAATATAAGTGAACTAAATTACCTGATTTAAAAAAAAAATGCTACAGTCTAATATTCATAACACAGATTTGTCTGTATCACTGGGTCTGACGTACGAGACACATATTGGTTCTTATTACATTCTAACAGGGTAGGTTAAAGATTGTATTTGTTAACTAAATACTGGAGTTTAATCATATCCAGACACCACATGTCAGCTTTGTATTTAATCTTATAAATAAGTACTGTGACACAATGGCGCTATTTCTAACTACCTTATAACCTATAATGTTGGTTTAAATGTTTTTATAGTAGCAAGTCTTTTTGGCTGGACTGCTTCAGTCTTTTCGAATGAGTATACAACACAAGTCATTATCTGTGAGGTTATGGTTTGCTACCAGGACTACTAGGTAGATATGTTAAATATGTTGATTTGCATATTGCTGTTGGGGTTAACGTTTTGGAATATTAGATTTAGAAACAAATATAAACTGTATCTCAAAATTATCTTATATTCAAGGTGATTAATGAAAGCAGATTAAGCCCTAGAACTGAGAAATGGTTATTCTTTTTAGGTCATTCATTTAGATTATAGATTTATCTCCTTTCACTTCACTTATGTGTATAGCTCTATACCCTTTATACCTTACCTATTTATATTGCGGGGCAGAGTGATAAATTATAGAGGTTTCTGGGATAGGTGTGCTATTCTTAATCTACCCGTGTAGTATTTTTATTCTAAGAATTACATTTATTATTAAAAAAAAGATATAATAGGGATAATTAAGAATTCTTTATGTCCCTATATAAAGTTCTAACCCTGTATCCTAATTGCTACTTTATTATAGGAGGAGATTGGAATTCTATTCAAGATCCCACATCTGACAGGACAAACATCAGGGGGTCATACAATATCCAGGCCACTATAGCTATTTCAGAGCTAAAACATGATTTCAGTTTATTTGATCCATATAACTTTCAAAATGGAAATTTACCAAAGGATAAATTCACGTTTTACTCTCATTGCCATAAAGCGTGGTCAAGATCAGATTTTTTCTTGATTTCTGAGGTGTTCCTAAGTATGGGTGTTCATTTTCACACAGAACCTAGATTCTTTTCTGATCATTCAGAAATCACACTTAATATTAACAATTTCATTATTGATAAATTTAAGAATAGGGGATACAAATGGACACTAAACCCTAACCTATTGTTAAAGGAAGATATTGTACAAGAAATTAATAATCTATTAGATGTACTTTTATCTGGACAGCAGAACCCTTACCTACCATTTGATATCCTTTGGGCCTCTACTAAAGCTCAAATTAGAGATATCCTTATCAGTAAAGCTACTTATTATAAAAAAATATATATAGTGGTAAAGAAGCCTCAATTAAACAATCAGTAAGCTAGAATTGGAGCTGCAAACTAATTATAATCAGGAAGATGAAAAACAACTAGCCCATCTCTGAAAATAATTATATTTACTAAACGCAAACTGCCTAACATTTCAAGAAATAAAAGCCATAGCCTACTACTCGCAATGGTCTCAAATGCCTTCGAAGTTTCTAGCAGAATTGATAAATCAAACAAAATCATACACTAGTGTAACAGAAATTTTATTTCAAGTGAATACATACTGTTTTAGTCAAGAGATAGATCAGTCATTTGCTTATTTATATTCCCAATCCTATGGTGATCAAACACCTACATCAACAGGACAAGAGATAGAGAATTTTCTAAATCAACGTACATTCCCGAAAATCAATCAAACTCAACAAGAATTCCCTCTCATCTCCTATTACCCAACAAGAAATAATATCAGCCATAAATCACTTAAACTAAATAAGGCTCTGGGCCCAGATGGGTTCATTGCAGAATTTTACCAAACTTTCCATCAGAGGGTTTCACAAATTTTACTTGTTTTATTTATTTATATAAAAGATAATATTACAGATAGGCACCTTAACACTTCGAAAATTTTTATCCATAAAGAACACACTGATCATAAAAATCCCTGGAATTGTATACCTATATCTTTGATTAACCTGGATATTAAAATGTTTGCATTGATAATGGCTAACAGACTAAAACCTATTATCTCTAGTATTATATCCCCCTATCAGTCAGGTTTTTTTACAATATAGGCAGACCTATGATAATACACTCATACTTGAAGCAATGATTCATTTTTCTAACCAAAGTCAAATGTCTATTTGCCCTTGTAATTGATGCCTCCAAAGCCTTTGACAGACTAAACGTAATATTTCTACTTTCGGTTCTACCCCACTTTAGTATACCTTCTACCTTCATCCAGTATATTAATACATTGTACTCCAGTGCTTTTACGACATTATATATCAATAAGATTACCTCACCCCAGATCCCAATTAAGAGCGGAACAAGACAAGGTTGTCCACTATCCCCTTACCTATTTAACCTGTATATTGAACCTTTACTTTTATTTATTACACAGAAAACTTTTCACCAGATTTCATTCTTATACAATTCTAAGATAGCTTTCTCAGCATTTGTTGATGACTTAAATACACTTCCTAATTCAGACTTGTCAAAAATATTGAATATTGAATATTGAAAATACTGAACTCCATAGATATCTTTTCTAAATACTCTAACTATAAATTGAATTTAGAGAAATCCTTAATCTTCCCAATTAATCCTTCTTTCCAATTCTTCGCTTATCCCCTTCCTATGGATACCAAGTTAAGTCATTCTCTGAAATATTTAGGAATATCCTTTCATCAAGAATGAAACTTATCTTACCAAAGTAATATTACCAAACTTTGGCTAACAATACAACAGGATCTCCTTAAATGGAATAAAACTCAACTGCCATTTCTCTGAAAAGTAGCTATAGTTAAGATAAACATTCTACCAAGACTCTTATACATATTTAATGCTTCAACTATAATAACACACAACACAGTTTTCAAGATACTTGATTCTTCTTTATCCAAATTCTTATTGTCTCCTAAATTGGACAGAATTGCCTGTAAAAAACGTATATATCCTAAGAACAAGGGGTCTGAACTTCCCGGACTTCAAATTATATTAGTTGTGATCATAACCCAAATATGAAGCTTTGGACACCAGGTTGCATAGAGCTTTATTATAATTATGTTAAAAGTCTTGGCTTCAGTGCCAAGACTGTTCCTTTTCTTAACAAGGAGACCCTTAAAAACTTGAAGTTACATATATCAAAAACTCATTAATACCTTAAATTTATCTAATGCTTTTACTATCCTACAACCATTACACCTTAATCCAAATCTCAAGCTCAATAGTAAATTACTCAACCTTAACAATTTCCCTCTTCTGAAACAGAAATGTATATTAGACCTTTACCCCTTCAAAAACCATTCTTTAACAGAAATGAGACTAGCACTTAACCTTCCTAAAAGCTATTCCACCTTTCTGAGACAAATTAGAGAGTTGACCACCAAGATTCTAAATAATTCTCTTATTAATGATAATGACATAAACTCATGTAAAATTCTTTGGAACCTCTTATCAATGAAGAAAAAAATGATTATAAATACGTATAAATGCATTATATCAATTAGATATCAAAGTGAAGTTCTTTTGTCCAATTATTGGACCAGTTTAGACTCATCAATCACACTTAGCCAAAAAATGTAATCTATTCGGATATCCACTAGTTCAATCCCATTTAAAAAACTTAATTATACATAACTAATGATTTTGAATAACATTTATCTTACTCCAACTGTCTTAAATAAGTTTGACCCCAAAACCTCCCCCATTTTGCCCTTTTTGTAATTCTCAAAAGGTGAATCTTTTCACATTTTTTGGAGCTGTAAATGCTCCTACAAACTTTGGTATTCACTTAAAATTAAATTACAAAAAATGGGTTATGAAAAAAACACCATTTTTTGAGATTTGCAATGCTGCATATCCCTCCTTCAGGCTTGACAAAGTTACAAATATGTATACTTGTTCCTCTTTTTTCCTTGATTAAATTTTATATTACATTGACCTAGAAGGACAGGTCTCAAAAATTAAAGCCGCAATTCCTGAAATACTGGAGCTTATAATTTAACCACCTTTCATATTAAAGTCTTATTTTTTTATTCTGTGTCCACTTATATATTAGAACTTGTGCAAGCAATTTTTTTTTACTTTCATTTATAAGGGCCTGCCTGTATCTTCTGTAAAACACTTTTGATTGATCAACACTTGTATGTTCAAATGTTTATTTTATGTGTTAGGCAAATGGCATCTCTGTATATAGTTTCTTAGTTGCAATTTATTTATAGGTATGTGCTATGTTTTACGGTTCACTGTTGCCATTTGATGTTATATAGTCCTATCTCACCTCCATTATTACGTGTGGGTTCGGAGCTGATCCTCAGCTCTGACTCAGCCGCTTAGAAAGCCCGAAAACTTCTGATTGGCTCATGGCTAATAGGTATCCCATGGTGCATGCGCACATTCCCCAGATCTCGTTTGCCACGTCTTCAGTCGGAAGCTTCTTTTGGTTGGCCATGGCTAAGTGATGCAGTTCTTTATTATTACTACTTATTAGGAGTTTTTTCCTTCGTGTGAAGTGTTATTCTGATTGCTGACAGCTTTATTGTGATAACCGATTTGTGTCTTTAACCGGATTTGACTTATAACTGTTTGAGAAAATTCTTGGGCCTTTTGGCCGTTTTTGTGTGTGGTTCCCGTGAGTGTGTATTTTTAGACTAGACCGTTTAACTTAGAGGTGCTAGTTTGTTCCCTTTTTTCTTTTTTGCACTAGGTTTGTTTAAGTTAGAGAACCTAGTAAAACCACTTTTATTTTTGTTGCGAGTGTAGGGCTAGATCTGTTTAAGTTAGAGGATCTAGTTCCTCTCTTGTTGTGCATGTGTTGGTTTTTCCTACTGACATCATGTCAAAAGAACATAAAGAGCATAAACAGTCAGGGTTTAAAAAGTGTACTAAATGTTCGCAAAAAATGTCCATCTCTGATGGACATAGCATCTGTGTGTACTGTTTAGGGGCCATACATCTTCAAGAAACTTGTCTCTTTTGTCATGCTTCTGTGCCGATCACTAGCAGTCCTCTTTGGAGCCAGTCTACAGACATTCCACCAGTCTCCCCTACTCTAAAATTACCTATATTGCAGAGAGCGAGGTCTCCCACATTGTCCTCCAGATCCTCCAGGAGCTTATCTGAAGAAGACATCGAGAGAGTGGTGCTCGGTCTCCTTAAGTCATCGGCCTTGCCAAAATTTTTATTGGCACCGACCATTTCAGTCTCGGAGCCGACTCCTGCTACCGATCCTGCTCTTTTTCCTCCTCCAACCCAGATTGGGCCTTTGGAGCCAATGTTGTTGGTACCGACTATAATGGTGCCCTCGGCTTCAGCACCCCGTGTGGTTGTCTCGGAGCCGAGCTCCACTCCGACACTATCAGCGCCGTCCGAAGTGTCTAGAGTCTGAAACTCTTCAGTCGGCACCGAGGGGGACACTTGGAACCGAACCTCTTTGGTGCTGAGTCTTCCTCCTGGTGTGTTGGCCCGAGTGAGCTCAGACCCTACATTGTTCTCAGAGCCGATTTCTTTGGAGCCATCGGCACCTATGCTCTCTTCGGAGCCGGTACATCGTTCGGAGCCGGAGGAATTGGTCTTCATGAGGATGAGGAGCTTGTTGGATAGTTCATCTGTACTATGTAGGAGTACCGATGCTGTACTCCCTCAAGTGCCAACTATGGTCTCAGCATCCTTTCTCCCCTGGGATAGTAGAGACCGACAGCCTCAGGACCCCCATTTGAGTGGCCCCCGATCTTCCGAGACTTCCCCAGAGAACCCCGCTGGGGAGCCACCTCAGAAGAGATCATGTAAGAGGAAGCATGTAGACTCCCCTGATGAGTCTGTCACATCTAACACTGACCTCGATGAGTCGGAGGGGTCCCCTAAGTCATCCTCTGAAGATGTCTCCTTTGCAGAGATCTTGGAGATCCTCAGGCAGAGAGGCGGCTGGCCCACCATTACCCTGTCCGATGAGGAGTCAGTGTACCTGAAGGCTTTTGGGTCTCAGCCCTCAGCTTCATGAGTATCTCCCCCATTCGATGAATTACTGGATCTGGTGAGTCAGAAAGCATGGCAGACTGCTGATGCCGTGGAACCGGTCCCAAGGAGGCCGAATAAATTTCTTTCTGCCCCTAACGGCAAAGAATTTTTATCCAAGGGTTTACCTGTTGATGCCATGGAGGTGGCGGTGGCCACGAAGAAGGAGCTAGCAGAGACTTCTTCTTCTATCCATCCACCTAATAAGGAATCCCACACGATGAATAGGTACGGGAAGCATATCTTCTCTTCAGCGGTTTTTACACTCCAATCACTGAACTATCTATCAGATTTTACGAGACTTCAGAGAGATCTCCTAAAGGAGTTAGGAGATACTCTTCAGGGTACCTCTACTGAAGCAGTCCCATCTACATTGTCGGCTCAATTGGCTACTCTCACATCTATTGTTAACTCCTCCATGCGGCTGATTTCGTATGCAGCTGATGGTGCGAGTAGGGTGGTGGGTTCAGGAGTCTCCTTAAGGAGACATTCCTGGATGCATCTATGCAACTTTGCTGAGCCTTTCAAGTCTACATTCACCAATGCTCCCGTGGACGGTTCCTCTCTTTTTGGGCCCAAGGTGAAAGATACCCTCACCAGGTGTGAACAGGAAGGAAAGACTCTCTCTCTACCATGGGAGTCCGTTTTACCGTTCCTTCTAGACCTTACCCTAAAGGTCAGAAGAGTGGTAAAATGTGGTTCAAGAAATCACAGAGACCTTTTCAGGACACACAGGGTGATTCCTCCTTCAGAGGCAGGGGAGGAGGAAATAATGGTATACATCACCCTAGAGGCAGGGGAGGTCCACAAAATCAGGGAGGTAGCGATTCCTTTCATGACCGTCCCTATTAGCGTTCCTGATGTGGAACCCGACTGTGCATCTCTGGAGCCAGTTGGGGGTCACCTGTCCTTGTACCCAGAAGCCTGGCTAAATCTCACCCGAGACAAGTGGGTACAAGACATTATCACCAGAGGTTACTCTATAGCCTTTTCCCTTCCACCACGCCCCCCCCAAAAGGATCCCAGATGTACCACCCAATCACAGGGATCAAGCGGCTATAGAGATAAAAAAGCTGCTATTAAAAAGAGTCATCCAAAAGGTCCCAGCAGACCAGACAGGATTCGGAACATACTCCAGGTTCTTTTTAGTTCCAAAAAGAACAGTGGACTGGAGACCCATTCTAGACCTCAGCAGGTTAAACGAGTATGTAAAGAAGTCCAAGTTCCGAATGGTCACTCTACAATCCATACTCCCTCTGTTAGGGAGAGACAGCTGGATGTGCTCAGTAGATCTCCAGGATGCCTACTACCACATAATGATGGACAAAGCATCAAGGAGCTACCTATGCTTCCAGCTGGGAGTCAATCATTACCAGTTTCGGGCGCTGCCCTTTGGACTCACCACAGCCCTCTGGGTGTTCACCAAATGCATGGCAGTAGTCACAGCTCATTTGAGATGTCAGGTAATCCAGGTCTTTCCATACCTGGACGATTGGCTCCTGACCGCCACCACCAGGCATCGCCTAGTTCAGTTGAGAGATTCCACAGTCAAGCTCTGTTCCCAGTTGGGAATCTTGATAAACTGGGAAGTATCCTCTACTTTGCCCACTCAGTCTATAACTTTTATAGGAGCAAACATAGACACGGTCGCTATGACAGTCAGACTTCCTACAGACAGAATACAGAATCTTGTGCAACAAATTTACAGGATACTTCCCCTTCGAAGAGTCAAAGTGAAGGTGGTGTTGCAGCTTCTCGGAACTATGGCGTCAACCATAACCTTGGTACCTTTAGCAAGACTACATATGAGAATACTCCAATGGCTCCTGTCATCCCAGTGGTCTTTTCAGCAGTTGCCTCTACATCATCAGATTCTGATTACAGATTCTTGCAAAAAGGATCTACGCTGGTGGATTCAACCAGGTCATCTTACCACAGGGACTCCCTTTGTACCGCACCAACCCATTGCCACTGTGACCACGGATGCCTCTCAGATAGGGTGGGGGGACATTATCTTGGCAGGACTGTCCAAGGCACATGGCAAGAGCAGGAGGCCCATCTGCATATCAGTGTCCTAGAAATGAGAGTAGTGCTTCTAGCGTTGCAAGCACTTCATGACTTTCTCCCTCTAGGGACAATAGCTATCCAGACTGACAACATGTTAGTGGTCTGGTATCTAAACAAACAAGGGGGGACCAGATCATACAACTTAGGTCGAGAGGCCCTGCGAGTTTGGAATTGGGCGATTTCTTCCCAACGTTTTCTCATTGCAACACACATCCCAGAGACTTCCAACGTGATAGCAGACAAGCTAAGCAGGGCAATATTGTTACCGCATGAATGATACTTAAACCAGAAAATAGCCAGTATGATCTTCCACAAGTGGGGACAACCCTGCTGCGACCTCTTTGTCAGCCCCATCAACACCAAATGCAGCACCTTTTTCTCTCTCATCCCCCCTCTGGGAGAGTCTCCAAGAGGTGCACTCGTCCACGATTGGCCCCCGGGACTCCTTTATGCTTTTCCTCCTTTTCCACTCATCCCCAAGGTCATACAGAAAGCAATGTTGTTGGGAAGCAAGATGATCCTCATCACTCCTTACTGGCCTCGTCAGATTTGGTTCCCTTTCCTCGGGCCTCACCTGTTGGACTATCCATGGACTCTGGGCCCAGTGCCAAACCTCCTGACACACGTCAGGTTCTCTTCACCCCAGTCTCCACAGTCTCAAACTGACAGCATGGCTGCTCCAGTTCCATCACTAGTCAGGCTTCATGATCTGTCTCCAGCTGTAACTCATATTGTTACCTCATCTCACAAGCCTTCGACTAGAAAATTGTATCACAGTAAATGGAAGAGATTTTCTATATGGGCACACAACAGAGAAGTTGATCCATTTACAGCTCCCATTACTATTGTTCTAGAGTTCCTTTCAGAACTCTTCCACCAGGGTTCAGCAGCTGCTACACTCTGAGTTCAGCTAGCAGCAATATCTAATTTTCATGCGGGGATTAATGATTCCAGTCTTATGTCTCACAAACTGTGCAAATATTTTCTTAGGGGTTCCATGATGTTAAGACCTCCTGTGCAAGAACCCATTCCTCCTTCGGATCTGAATCTAGTCCTTTCTAAACTTACTCTGCCACATTTTGAACCAGCCCATAGTTGTCAGTTGAAATTCCTGTCTTGAAAGACTCTTTTTCTGGTAGCGATAACTTCAGCCAGATGAGTTTGTGAATTACAGGCCCTGTCAGTTAAACCTCCATATTTAATTTTTCACAAAGATAGGGTCTCTCTCCGGACCAGTCCTTCCTTTATTCCTTTTCAATTTCACTTAAACTATTGAATTGCCAGTTTTCTTCCCTAATCACTCCAATAAAGCAGATTATACATTCCACCAATTGGATGTGCATAGGCAACTACGTTTCTATATCCACTGGACCAAATGATTTAGAAAATCAGAACAGCTGTTTATTTCCTTTGCTGAGGCGAGAATGGGCTTGCCAGTTTCCAAGGTTACACTTTTGAACTGAATCTCTAGTTGTATTTCCTTTATTTACGGTTCTCAAGGAAAGGAGTTACCCTTTAAAGTTGAAGTGCATTCCACCAGGTCCTTCTCTACTTCTGCTGCTTTCCAAGCCAGGACACCTATTGATAATGTATGTGCAGCAGCAACATGGGCTACCCCTCATACCTTCATTTCCCATTATAAATTGGATTTAACTTCCAGGGGTAGAGCCTCGTTTGGTTCCACGGTAGTCAGGAGTATCTTCCAGTGAGCCACCCATACAAGATGCTAGGGACGCTGTCCCACACATAATAATGGAGGCGAGAAAGGACTACATAACATAAAGAAGTTATGTACTCACCATAACGTTCCATGTATGTAGTCCATCTCACTGAACATTATTACGACCCCACCCACCAGCCCCCTTCCTGGGGGATCTGGAAACAGTTTTTTCTTTTCTACAGTGGTTTACACAAGGGCGCCTTTATTACAGTTTATTCTTCTGGACCTTTGTCCTTTTTCCTGTCTTATCCTGATAGACTAGTAGCAAACAAGATCCGGGGAATGTGCGCATGCACCATGGGATACCTATTAGCCACGAGCCAATCAGAAGTTTTCAGGCTTTCTAAGCGGCCGAGTCAGATTCGAGGATCGGCTCCGAACCCACACGTAATGATGTTTGACGAGATGAACATGGAACGTTATGGTGAGTACATAGCTTCTTTTTTTGCCAACAAACATCTTTATTACATTTTCACATATGTCATAGGCAATCTTACAGTTATATAAATGAAAAATAAACACAACACCATTTTAGTTGCAAACAGTATACATCACAGACACCATTGAAACAACTGTAGTTGCAAACATTATACATCACTTATAATTTATCCAGTCATTGTCAGTTAAGCATTATATGGCTCATTCAAATCCTGGCACTTAAACCTATTATTGTTCCCACAATTCCCATTTTTTTCCTATGTAGTTTGCTCCCTCCCTTTTCTAAAGATCCCAGTTGCAGTTGTTTTATTTCTGTTACTATATTCACTACTTCTGGTAAAGTTAGTCTAGACTTTGATTTCCATTTTCTAGTAATTTTTTGGCAACCACCGTAATTAGACTCAGCAAGGTTTAGTATGTCTAGGCAATTCTGATTCTGTATCATAACTCAAAAAATCACCTCCTCGGTCAATCAAATCTGATCACCCAGCATCTCTGACAGAACAGTCTGCAGAGAATCCCTAAAGTCTGCCAGCTCATTACACTCCCAGAAAATATGTTCACACCCACCTCTTTCTTGCCCATCACACCTCCAACATTTGCTATCCACCTGAGGAAAAAATTATTTGGAGTCTACTTGGCGTATAAAAATACCTATGTAAACACTTCCAGGCAAAGATCCTAAATCTTCTAGACTTCATTGCATATTTGGGAGATATACATATATCCTCCCATTGTTTTTGTGAATTGCTTTATCCAGTCTCTCTCTCCAATCCTTTCTGAGCTCCTCTGATTAATTCTTATAATTATCATGCAATATTTTATATGCTTTATTAATTATTCCTTTTCTAACAGCAGCTTCTGTTTTTGATTCTATTAAAAACTGTACCAGTGCTCGTCTTTCATTCAGGATCCACCTATTTTTTTTCTTTTTTGCTTATATTCTGATATAAATCCTTGCTAGGGAAGGCAGTCTCTAACCTCCAGTCCAAATACATTCTTGGCCTCTTCCTATTCTGCTACCTTTCTCTTTCTAGTTATTTGCTCCTTGGTTCCTTTGCCAGTTTTCTCCAACAAATTCCAGCCCTCTCTTGTCTATTATCTGTAGCCCCGACCATAGTCATCCCTATCGGCAAAATCTCTTTTCTCCAGTCTTATGCTAGTTTGGTTCTTAGAATACTACCTGCTATTTTATGTATATCATATTCTGTATGATTTTTGTTGCTCTTCTTAAAAATCTGCATCCAAAATCCCAGTCTCACCTTATTTTGAGCTTCTCCCTGTATCAGCATCATACCTTTCCACTTTGAATTATAGTTTTTTGCTTGTGCTATGTATAAGAGCCTTAACTGTGTTGCTCTAAAATCCCCTTCAAATTGGGTAATCCTAGTCCGCCTTGATCTGTTGGAAAAATCATCTTATCCCACTTGACCATTGCTGTCTTCCCTTCCCAGATAAAATCATTCAACTCTTTTTTTAATTGCTATCCACAACTTCTCTTCTGGTTGATAAAAATATGCCTGACCTGTGTATAAGACTAAAGAGACAAAAACATTTTAATGACTTTTATCTTAGTATCCATATCTATATAACAAAGCTTCAGTTTCTCAATGTTTGTATTATCTTCTGCTTAGTCTCTTCCCACATATCCTTAGCTTCCACAACAGAGTCATTTCTAATCCATACTCCTAAATACTTCATTTTATCATGTCCCTGTAAATATGGATATTGTTGGACCAATTTATGTGTTGGTACATAATTTACTGCTATTGCCTTTGTTTGTGCTTCATTAATTTTGTATCGCAAGAAGGTATTTTCTTATATTCTACTTCCCTGTGGATCATCAATGTTTTGTTAATGTTGTCAAATGTTTGCTCCTCTCCACAAAACCACACTCATGCATATCTATCAATTTTGGTATCACTTTTGTCATTCTTTTAGCCATTATGGACATAAACACTTTATAATCATGATTTAGTATTGAACTAGGCCTTTATAAAGCTGGATCCAATGGATCTTTACCCAGTTTAGGTATTACTATTACCTTCTTCCAGGATGCTGGTACTTCTCCTCCTCTTAAAATACTGTTACACAAAACCTTACAGATCTTTATCAGTTTTTTCCCTCCTAAATTGCAAACTTCCACAGGAATACCATCTATTCCTGGGGACTTTCCTGTAGATTGGTCATACATAGCCATTTTTATCTCATGCCGTCCTATCTTAACTGTTAGTAATTGAGCCTCATCTACCTCTAACCTGGCCATATTTAATTCTTCCATAAAGATTTCTATTTGTATCTTTTCTTGATTTCCATATTTCTCTGCTTTATGCAAACTTTTATAAAATTTCCAAAATATTTGTAATACTTCTACAGGGTCTCTTGTTATCTTCATTGTTGTAGGCTCCCTAAGCTTGGTGACAGCCCTTTCTACTTTCTGTTGCCTGAGTTGTTGTGCTAAAAGTTTTTGTGCAATAGAATTATTATCAAAAACAGTTGCTTAACAGCAGTCTTTCTAAACTTGTACATGTTATCGAAGTAATCCCTTATTTTCTGTTTAGCATTCTGCAGTTGTTCATAGGTTCATAGTTGTGTACTAGGCGAATGGCCCTGGAGCCTTTACAAGCCTAGCCCATAGGATTACCCTGGCATCATGCCACCTGACCTTAGTTCCCAGTGCCTCTGTTGAGTAAAGCCACTGGAGTGATCCCTGGGGTGAATTTTCTATTTCCCATCCACTCATCAAGATTTCTTTTGAAGAGGGCCAGTGAGGTGCTCTGCTTGACATGTATGGGAAGTCTATTCCATAGCAGGGGCAGTCTCTGGGTTATAAACCTGTCCCTCCAGCATATTCTGTTAATTGTGGTAATGAGGTTGAGATCTCTAGAGCGTGTGGTGCAGAGGGATTGGGATTTCTTTAGATGTAGCATTTCTAACAGTGCTGGGTCAGACATGGCTTTGTAAGTCAAGAAGAGATCACCTCTAAGTAGGTAATATGAGACAGAGAATAGTTGGAGTTTTTTTGAGTCTGTCCATATAGGACAAATGTTTAAGGCCTAGGATCCTCTTTGTGAGGTACTTTTGCAGCCTCTCCAGTTGTTGCAGGTGTTTAATGAGGTACATGCCAAATGGGACATTGTACTCTATGATTGGCCTAATGGGGGAAGAGTAGAGGGAGACAATGACCTCTTTCTTCCTGGATGCAAAACCCTTAGTAATGTGATGTGCCACATAGAAGGACTTTCTGACCACAGTGGCAATGTGGTGATCAAAAGAGAGGTTGCTGTCAACTTGTGTTCCCAGATCTCTTATAACGCTTTCTGTGTTCAGTGGACTACCAACTATGTAATTCATGGGAACCAAGTTTTTCCCAAAGGGGATGACGACACATGTTTTGGCATTGAGCTTAAGGCCATTGTTCTGACACCAGTCATTGGTCTCAGTGAGGCCTTTCTGTAGGATGTCAACATCACTTGGGGAGTTAATAATAGCTCCCAACTTGCAATTGTCTGTGAACTTTGTCAGCCAGAGTCCCTTCGTGTTGGCCTGGACTTCAGAGAAGTAGATATCAAACAGAAGAGGACCCAGGACTGAACCCTGTGGGACTCCACTAGTGATTGGTCGGCAGTCTAACTTGGAGTCAGCTACTTTCACACTGCAGGTTCCACCTGTGAGCCAGTTTGCAACCCACCTAGTGATACAGGGTTTGATGCCTAGCTTAGTGAGTTTTTCTATGATTTCTGAATGGGGAATGGTATCAAAGGCCTTGGCCAGATCAAGGTAGGCTGTATGAACCACCTTGCCTTCATCCACAGCTCTGGTGACTGACTCAAAAAAGTTGACCAAGTTGAACAGGCATGATCTACCCTTCACAAAACCAAACTGTGTAGGATCCAGAGTTTGGAGATTACCTATATCCTTGTTTATTAGGTCCATGATGATGTGTTCCATAGCTTTGCACATCAGACTTGTCAGGCTAATGGGGCGATAGTTCCCAGGGTCTGTAGTCGTTCCTTCTGTGTGGAGAGGGATGACGGTAGCAGTGGGCAATTCAGTAGGGACAAAGCCTGAGGTGAGGCTGTGATTGAACAGGGCACACAGGTGAGGTGCCACTTCACTCTGTAGTTCATGTAGAACACAGCTATAGATATTGTCAGGTCCCATAGAGGCTGTATTCTTGGTCTTGGACAGTGCTGTTTTAACCTGTGCAGTAGTAATACTGGGCGCCTGGCAATCTACTGGTATTGTGACTTATCCTTTGGGAGGGAGGGGGGGTTCTGAGAGATTCCCCTAATTTTGCAGTACTTTAATATTTGTCAATCCCTCTAAATAATCCTTGTTACTGTTTAACCATATCTCCCTTTCTTTTATTTCTACCCAAGTTTTAAACTCCACTTTAATTTTATCTCACTCCCTAGCTATGTTTTCAGAAAAAAAATCCATCTTCTCTAGTAGCTGCTATATTAATTCCAAATCCCATTTCTTGAATTCCTCTCTTTTCAACCAATAGGTGGGAAAGTGCCAGTGTCTCATTTTTATTTCATTACCTTGCATTTTTATTTTAGTTATTATTGGCAGATGATCTGAAGTAGCTATTCGGTGTGTTTCAAGAATTTCAATTTAATGCACATGTTCCTGTGAGATGTAAAAATCTGTCTAGCCTAGCCCAGTTCTTGTATCTCGGTGAGTAATATGTAAATTCAGTCTGAACTCCTAGTACTGAATTCACCTCTTCCATGCAAAACATTTTCATAAATTTCTTCAAAAATCTACTCTCCTTTGTCTTCTAAGCCCCCCAGACACATCTTCACTGTTACAAACCAAATTCCAGTCTCCACCTATAAGTAATATTCCTTGCTGAAATCTGATTATTTCTCCCATAATTTTCTTAAACTCCAGTATAGCAGTTTTAGGGGGGATCTAAATGTGTGCCAGTGTAATCCTCCTCCCTAGCCAGTAGCCTCTTAATACTATGTATCTTCCATCATTACCTTTTTTCATTTTCTATCACTATTGGAGCTTCTCTTGCTATTAATATAAGTACCCCTGTTTTCCTTTGCCCCACATATTCTGCTTAATAACCATCTTGAAAACCTTTCTTTATCAAATTTACATGTTCAGTTCTTTCCAGGTGTGTCTCCTGTACTATAGCTACTTGGACTCTACATTTTTAATATAGTTCACTACTCTTTCTTTTTTATATTTATCTGTAAAACCATTCAGGTTGAAAGACATTACAGAATGCATCAATCTGATGTTGTCAATCTTCTTTTATTCTTGACAGTTAGGAATCAGTTCCGATCCTTGGAACCAGCTCAGCCACTATACAGCTCACATAAGCCAAAAACTCTTGAGCCAAGGCCCTACCCATAATGGGTATATTACCTCAGATCTCATTTGCCACTCTGTCAGCAAGATGCGTCAGCCTTCTCTCAGCTAAGTGTTTTTCTAATTTCTATTTTTATTGAGAGGACTTTAAAAACTGCTACTCCTTAACTGTTCTCTTTCTCTCACTATCTTTATATACATATATCTATATAGTTATATACTCCTCTACCCTTTTTCTTCTAAACCTTTTTGAGTTTTCCTTTAGTACCATCATTGGTACTTGCCTCTTTTTACCTCAGGTAATCTTATCTACCATTGTTGGTTGAGCTTGTCTCCTTCTCAACCTTCCCCTTCACTCGTGTGTGTGTGTGTGTGTGTGTGTGTGTGTGTGTGTGTGTGTGTGTGTGTGTGTGTGTGTGTGTACGTATGTGCGTGCGAGCAACTGTATCATTGGGCATGTTTTTTGCCTTTTGACTAGCTTAAACAAAACAGGCCATTTCTGATAAGCTGCCTGAAGGCATGTTAGGATTCAAACATTGCCAAGACTGTGCTAGAAAGATTACCAATTCTGATGGGCATCTTTCTTGCATCTACTGCTTAGACGCACCTCATCTGGATTTGGACTGCAACTTATGTAAGGGGTTCAGTCAGAGAACCTTAGCAGAGAGCAGGAATAAGCTCTTACTAAAAAGTTAACTTAAATCCCCTTTTAGCGAACCCTTGTCAAGGTGGACTTCACCCTCGGTTCCAGAGGCTCCTAAATGTTAATCCTCAGCTCCACATCCTTCGGAACCAATGTCTAAGATTCCAAACCTTCAACCCAGTGCCTCTTCAGCACCATCAACTTCAGTGGTGCCGTCAACACCCTTGTCAGTGCCAGCCTCTGTACATTCTGGCTTGACACTGATTTCGCCTACTGCTCAACAGACATTCACATCTGCACCGATGCACACACAGCCCGCTCTCTTGACGCCAAAGCCTATATTGGAAATACCCAGGACAAGATATTCCCCTACCATAGACCCCTACATGGGACAACTACCAAGTCCATTCATTGAAAGACCAGAGTCTCCTTGGCACTTTCAATACAGTCCTCCAGGAGTCTATCAGAGTTGGATATCATAAGGTTGATGGATCAGCTGTTGCTAGCCAGAGGTATTCCTGCCCTTTCTCAGGTCCCTCTCCCACCTGGATTGGAGACCTTTTGTCACGGGACTCCTACTTATCCTCCTTCGACTTCCACTGCAGTTTTGGAGACCAGCACTTCGATGTCCCCTGTGCCAGCTGTGGTGCCATTAGGTGTGTCCACCTCAGCACTCGAGGTTGCTCCATCATCGTCGGTTCCTGCCGCAGAACCAACTGAGTCACAGGGCCAAAATCCCTCCATCAGTGCCGTGGTTGCTGAGTCAGCACCTAGTTTGGGTGTGGTGCTGATCTCAGCTCTAGGAACTTTGACAGTTTCGGGTCCTTCCCTGGCTCCAACCTTGGAGGGTGGTCCCTCAGAGTGGAGTGTGACCTTGGTTCTTAGGCGGTCCTTCTCAGTTCCAGACTCCCAGTCCTCTTCAGGGGGTTACTGCCTTTTGGGTCATGAAGAGGGCTTTAGCCTCCACCAGCTGTCAGCTGGCCCCACCCACATCGGAGTGCCATATTTCCATTTCCTCTGGTCCAGAGTTGACACCAATCTCTACTACAGGACAGCGACCACCAAAACGTCATGTTGCCCAGTTACAGGGTCCCTCATCTTCGGAGTCCTCTCCAGAGATTCCTACTCAGGAGCCACCCTGAAAGAAAACATGCAAGAGGAAGCATTTGGATTTTCCTGAAGAATCTGTCATGGAGGATACGGATTTCGATGAAGGGTATGGTTCCCCATGGTCCCCCCTGAGGATGTTTCCTTCTGAGACATCCTAGAAATTCTGAAACAGAGGGATGACTGAAAGTCCTAAGACCCATCCTTGGAGGAAACCATGTACTTTCAAGCTTTCAGTGCTTGACCATCTACTTCCTTGGTGTCCCCACCTGCTGATGACCTTGATAAGCTAATGCATAGTGGCCTTGAAAGGATCCTGATACCATAGAGCCCATTCCCCAGAGACCTGACAAAATATTATCTCCATCAGAAGACCACCAGTATTGGGCAAAAGGTTACCCGGTAGATGACATGTTGGTGACGGTTACCAACAAAAAAGAACTAGCTGATGAGAGTCTTTCTTTTCATCTTCCTAACAGGGAGTCTAGGATGATAGATAGGCTTGGACAGTGGGTCTATGCTTCATCGACCTTTGCACTCAGGTCCTTGAACTTTATGGCACATTTTACTAGACTCCCGAGAGACCTGATTAAGGAATTATCAGAAACTCTCGCTGGGGCTGTGTCCAGTGAGGTACAAGATAAGGTCACCTTGCAGCTAGCCACCCTGGAGTCTATATCAAACTCATCCATGTGACTCATAGCTCAGTTTAGTTGAAAGGAGGTCCAGAGCAGCAGGTTCCAGCCATTAGGTGTCATGCCTGGATGCGCTTGTGTGATTTCGCGGAGGCCTTCAAGTCTTCCTTCGTCAACACTCCATTTGATGAAGGAAGACTTGAAGGGCTCCAAGTCTTCTTTCATCAAGACTCCATTTGATGGATCTTCCATGTTCAGCCCTAAAGTGAAGGACACACTAGCCAGCTGTGAAAAGGATGCTAAGACCCTGTCTGCCATGGGCATTCATTTTTCCACCCCTCAATGATCCTTCTCCAGGAATCAAAGGAGTGGGTAAATGTGGTTCAAGAAGTCCCAGGGACCTTTCTATGAGACACGTGGCACTGGCTCCCCTCAAGGCAGAGGGGAATCTCAGATGGAAGACGCTGACCCCGAGGCAGTGGTGGCCTGTGAAACCAGGGGTCCAAGGATTCCTTCTCTGGACAGCCCTACCAGCGCTCCTGAAAGGAGGCCCGATTGCTTACCTCTGGAAGCAGTCGGGGGAAGACTTTCTCTGGACCTGTCCGCCTGGCGACTAATAACATCCGATTCTTGGGTGCAGAAAATCATTGCCAGAAGATACAGTACCCCCTTCAACATAACCCCATGTTCTTGAATAAATATCTTCAATGTTTCACCGCATCAGAGGACTCAAGCTGCCAAAGAAATACAAAGGCTGCTGCAAAAAAGAGTTCTCCAAGCAGTCCCACCAGACCAGTTAGGATTCAGGTTTTACTCAGGATTCTTTTTAGTGACAAAACAACGGGGGACTGGAGGCCAATCCTAGACCTCAGCCTTCTAAACATGTTTGTCCAGCAGACAAAGTTTGAATGTTTTAATGGAGATCTCCGTACAACACAGAATGGGAAGATTTCCCTTTTCTGCACTGTAGTGCGATCTCAGAGTTAGTATATTTAAAGAGCGAGGGTGTGGGGGGGTGCAGGGGGGCTTGCCCCCCTTTTTAAAACATTCAGTTAAGGTATTTGTGTAGATTTTTTTTTATTAGATGTTCAAACTTTTAAAAGTTTGATTATATGGTGTCGACCATATGACAGTCGAACTTTTGAAAGTTCGATTATCTAATATCGACCCGATTTTATCTTGACAGGACTAATGTTTCTAGAACTTCAGACCAACTGTTTGTCTCCTTTTCAGGACCAAGGGTAGGTAAACCTGTTTCAAAGGTGACCCTATCAAAATGGCTAAGAGATTGTGTTACTTTCATTTATGAACAGAACAATCATAAAATACCTGCACCTGTAAGGGCTCACTCAACCAGATCTATTGCCACTTCAGCTGTTTTTCATTCCAAGGCTGCTCTGGATTAAATATGTGCGGCCACAATTTGGGCAATGCCTCATACCTTCATTTCTTATTACGAATTAGATATAGTCTCCAGGGGAAGAGCTTCCTTTGACTCTACGGTTCTCAGGAATATCCATCCGTAAGGCCATCAGGGTATGGGTAACTGGGGACTCTGTCCCAACTGTCAAAATAAAAGAAGATTGACAACATCAGAGAAAAACATTATGTACTCACCATAACGTTCCATCTGTGTTGTCGATCTTTGGTCATTCTTGATATCCCACCCTCCTTCACCCTCCATTAGATTTCCTGGAGGCACATACCCTTGTCCTGGGCTTGATTTAGGGTATTTATCTTGGACATATCTTCCTCTCATCTATTATACCTACTTCATCTTGCTGTAATTGCAAACTCGATCTGAGGTAATATACACAGGGGCATTATGGGTAGGGACTTGGCTCAAGAGTTTTTGGCTGATCAGAGCTGTATAATGGCTGAGCCGGTTCCAAGGATTGGAACCTATTCCCAACTGTCAAGAATGAATGAAGATCGACAACATGGATGAACGGTATGGTGAGTACATAACTTCTTTTTTCTTATATAGTTATTATTACCACCTTTTATGTGTAACTGCCTTTTTGTTAAATGTGTAATTCCAACATTTATGTTACATGTACATACTGTTCGGCAGGTTGGTCTTTTATACAGCTGTTTGTTGTCATAGCCATTTTGCCTATGCCACAGCTTACATAACTTTTTTTTTGAAAGCCCTCAAACAAAACAAACAACCCCCCCCCCAAAAAAACTCCTAAAACCTATTAACTTAATGATAACACCCAAAACTATGTATATCTTCAAATATTGAAGTTTTTGCTTCTTAATAAGTAAGTTCTAAGTTGATAGCTACACAGACAGGCTAAAGTTAACCAAAAAGAAAGGTTAGTCATGTTAAGATGCATGGTATAGCCTGTGCTACTAGTAAGCGCTATTTGATTTTGTATGTCTCTATAGTTCTCCCAGTTGAGAAAACACTTGAATGCTTTCAGTAAACACTTTCTCCAAGCCATTTCTCTTTATCAAATTGTCTTCTAGTGACATGCAAACCAGACACAAAACTGCTAAGGGTACATTGTTTATCAGAAAAAAAGCCTTACAATATTCAAAATTCTTTTTCATTTCCATGCTTTATAATAAACGTGTTATTGGATAATGCCTAGGGTTTTAACCCAGTCATTTCCCTATACAAGCACACTGATCTTTCTTTTGTCATATTCTCCTAACCAGAATCTTACTCTCTTAACCAAACTATTACACTCTACCCCATGTCCTCCCCTCCTCATTTTGTTTCCATTGCAGTACCTACATTTCTTAAAACTGAACAAAGAAAAAGAGAGAAGGGCGAAAAAGAAAAAAAAGCACCCGTTTATATTAATACCCTCATTGCATTTAAAAAATGAGAATAAAATTTACTTCTAGTATAAGTGGTTTTGTATTATCTTTAAAGCTGTCACACCTAGGAGAACCCCTGGCTGTTTTCAGAGAACATTATGTCCTAGCCAATCTCTCTTTTCTTTTCTTCTTTACCCTCAGTCAATCCCCTTCCACCAGACTGTCTCCAGTTTCTCATTATCAGTTTGTCTCCATGGAGACATGAAGACCAGCTGCACTTAGTACATATACATGCAATTGCTAGAAAAAAAAGCCTCATATTATTCAATATTCCTTTTCATTTACTTGCTCTCTCTCTCTCTCTTAAAACAAAGGTCCTTAATCAGTCATTCCCCCATGCAAGAATAAAAAAAGCACATTAATTTGAACTTTGTCATGCCTTTTTACCATTATCCCCCTTTTTATCATGGCATTGCCTACATTGCTCAAACTGTACAAGAAGAAAAACAGAAGGAGGGAGGAAAAGAACACCACCTGCTTACAATCCCCTTTACACTTAAAAATAGCATGCTAAGAAAACCATGCACCATAAATACAGTACTTTTTAGAAAAAAAGTGTTTTCTTTACTTACACTTAGCGGTCTCCCCTCTCTTCCCTGCCCAAAGCATTTTTCAAAACATTAATGACATGAAGTAGGACATATACTTTAGAGTCCCTCACACATCAAACAAAGTTTGAAAAAAATCCAATATTTCCAGATTTTCTTGCTCTGTCATATTTCACAAATATAATTATTGCATTGTAATCCCAAATTGTTACTGATTTTATTTCTGTTTTCCATCACCCAAATCCTGTCTCTGCTTCATTTCCAACCTACTTTTAATTCTTCTAGTCAACTCTCATACTCCCTTCCTTCTCTGCAACATTTTCCTTTGAAATACTGGAAAAGGTTTCACAGGCATAGCCGGCTTTAGGCACCAGCGAACCCTGCAGTCGCTGGGGGCCCCAACCACAGCAAGTTATGTTATCTTGATATTTTGTAATATGTTTGTCAAACCAACAAAAGCTAGTACAGCAATCCTTTATAATTAATAATTCAAGTGAGTAATAATAATTCTTATTGATATCTCTTTTAAAATTCAAAAATATCTCCAGTTAAAATAAGTGTTTTATCAAGTAACAGGCTTCATAATTCCATTATATATTTTACCACTGACATAGTGCCCCTGTCTTAGTTAAACCCTGCTGGTCTAGGTCTACATCTGTAGACCGAAATTACACTTACCTGAATTGCAGGTTACCGAGATGACAACATCGAAATTGTAATACACTGAACCTTCACATATTACAAAATATCAAGATAAGATAACGTGCTGTGGTTGGGGGCCCCCCGGAACAGGGGGCCCCCAGCGACCACAGGGTTCATTGGTGCCTAAAGCCAGCTATGCCTACAACCCCCCTAACTAAATATACCAACTTCAGGATCACACCACAGTGGGGAAAATGGCACATTTCCCCATGTTAGCCAAGTCTCTCTGTTCCCTGTATATAAGAAAAAAAAATGGTGATGTTCAGGTTTGGTTTATTGAAAGTTTGGTGTTGTCATCTCCGGAACAGGCAATTCAGGTAAGTGTACATTCAATCTACTGAAGTAGACACACCGATTGACATTCTCAAATAAAACTAACAAAATAGCCAGTTTTAGGTACCTGCAATACCTGTGTCTGAAGGGGCCCCCTTAATCATTCTTGACTGTGAGGGAACCCCACCGAAAGCTGCTGATGGTTGTGAAAAATGTGGAACAAAATGTATTAATTTCATGATTACGCTCTTTAAGCTGAACAGAACTGTGATATGGCCCTATTAGGATAAAGCTGATAATGAATTTGAGCAAGGTAAGCACTAAAGGGAGCAACAGCCCAGAGTGACTGATCTCAGTACAGGGTGATTTTCTCTTTCATGGAGTTTTAAAAATACTGGCAGAACACCAGATACTACAAATCTCAACTTCTTGGCTGAAGAAATCTGGGCAATGCCAAAAATAATAGAAGAATAAAGGCTTAAAATCAGAAAAATGTTTTAAATATTAATGCTAATTCATTTAAACATTGGTAGAATAACACCTTTTGCATCAACATGCATTTTTTGGACAATGAGAAGTATAAAAATCTGATGTCTGGATTTATTGATTGTCTGTAATCCTGAATGATTTACCAGCAAATCAAACTTTTTACAAAGGACAAAGCAAAATTATTAGGCAAAATCAGGGAATGTCTCTGAAATCAGGGACAGTGGCAGGTATGCATTATACTCAATGAGGTAAATAAAAATAACTTGTCCCCACTGCTGTATGGCAGCACCAGTGTTGCATAATATACTGCTATTTGCTGAAATAAAAAAAATAACTAGTATTGCTATGGCTTATGCTTGTGTGTGTGTGCAAGAAAAAATAGCAAAGATTTTTATCTGTGCAAACACCAAATAATGCCAGGATGCATATGTTATTCTTTTGGGTATCAATAAAAAAATGCCACTAAAAAGTAATTACATTTCAAAAGTAAGGTATAAAATATATCACAGAACATTCAGACATGTAGATCTTCTAGGAGTCTAGTGGCCCTCACTCCCAGACTGGATAAATGGATACAGCGAGGCCCCTTTAATCATCCTTGACAGTGTGAAGGCCCCACAAAAGCCGTTGTTGGTTGGGGAAAAAATTAGAAGAAAAAACATGAATTTTCTGATTACAATCTTTAACCTGAACAGGGCTGTGATATAACCATGTTAGGACAAAGCTAATAATGGTATCTGCTCTAAACTGTGCCCATTCTAAAAACATCCCTACTGAGATATGTGTGTCTCTGTCTACCGAAAGTTATTGCAGATTATGGGGGGCTGGGGAGTGTGTGGTTATTGTTCCTTTAACTTTCATCACAGTCAAACCTTAGAGCTGTGCACAGAAGGTCATTATCGCTTGTGTTTGGGCTGAGGACAGTGTGGTCATTGTTTCTTTTACTTTTCTCACAGACCTCAGAGGCATACAAAGAAGGCTAGTACAGCTTGTGTAGGACCACTGTACTGCCTAGGAGCAACAAAGTAGAATTCATTACTGTAACCATTATTTTTTTTCACTTTTCTCACAATCACACATCAGGCATGTATATAGCTGGATGCCTTTGGGGTCAGAGGTGAGGAGGCATGGTATGTATATGTACATCAGCAGTCACTTATAATACATGACTGCAGCAACTTGAACCTCTGCTTTCATCCCACTCTAACACCAGAGGAATACATAGCCAGTGAGTCTCTATTTTGTAAGGTTAGACAGGCAGGCAGTATTCCCAGACAGGAACTATGTATCCTCACAACAACTGTCTTGTTAGTTTATTGTGAGCTACTAATTTGTCAGCTTTGGACAGTAAGCCTTGGGCAAAATTTAGGTCTTCCTTGAAAGAAAAAAAAAAAGACTGAAATTCTTTTCTTACTCATGATTTTTGTTTACACCACCATTGGATTAAAAGGTTGGGGAAAATCTCTAAAATGCATCCCAAAGCACTTATAACCGCTATGGTTTCAGAAGGCACCAGCTTAATCAAGTTATTTCTTAAATTTCTTTTACTGGTTTTATTTTCTAGGGTTTGGTGTTGGTATAATAGTTAAGGTGTTTGCCTCACAGACACAGGATACAGGGTTTGATTCTCTCCTTTGGAAGGGAAATTGGCTAGGATTAAAATGGCCCACAAGAGCAGCTAGCCCAGTATTTATCTATGAACCTGTGTTGTCTTGGTCAAGAAAGGTGTGTTGCAAGGATGCCATAAAAACTAAAGCCAGCCAGCAGCACTTAATTTCTTTCCTTAATCATAATTTCTGTTCAAGCCATCATGGAATGAAAAGGCTGTATAAAAAGGAAAAAAATGCACACCAGACCATATAGGAAGTTATGGCTCCTTGAGAAAGCTAAAGAGTAAGCCAAAATGTGAGAAAAGGAAGAAAAAAGTAATATGTATGGTATGGTGAACCCCAAGACAGGAGGAAACAGAGGTAACATTGGAGGATATGTGTTTGTGTGTGTGTGCGGGGGGGGGGGGGGGTGAAACAGTAGGCAGTGCCTAGGGCGCCATTTTGCCTAAGCCCAGTCCTGTGCATAGAGGATAAAGTATATTTGTTGCAATTTAATGCCAGTAACAGTGAATGTCTCTTTGTGATATGGGCCAACATAGTTTGGTACACAGGGCTGTTGTATTGTAACAACATTTTAGCTACAGGTCATTTGGAGTGCACTACTCCTAAAAGATTACAACATGAAATAAGAGGCTGCTTAGGAGGGTTGGCAGTGATAGGGGTGATACTTAGAGTGAAAGTGTCTAGGGGGGCCCCCAATTTGACATTTGCTGGGCCCCCAAAATGCTAACACCGCCCCTGTTCACAGGTACAGTCTCTCTCTGGTCTTTATTATCAGAAGAACAAGAAGCAGAATCATCTTCTGTTTCACAGTTCAGTTTTTGTTGGACAAACTTTTGTATTTCCTCCTTAGCATGCACTTCATCAAAAAATGATTTTGTCCCTCCAGGGAAGAATACCGTGAAGACAGCTGGATACAGCAGTTTGAATCTCACACCTGCGTCTTGACATTTTCTGAATAAAGGAATGAATGTACTTCTCTTTTGCCTGGTGTACAATGAGTAATTTGTCCTTCTTCCACAGTTTTGTTAGAATCACTTCCTTCTTCTGGTAGGATTGCATCCTTACTATTATAGGTCTAGGTTGCTTTCTTATGGCTAGATTTGGAGCATACACATGATGTGCCCATTCAACTAACAGTTCCTGCTGTGGAATACCAGTCTAGTTGATTATTTGAGCTTACATAAAATTAATGCAGTCCACTTCTTTCAGCTTTTCTGGTATAGCTGAAAATCTCAGGTTTTCCCTATGTGCTCTATCCTCTAATTCTATTACTTTTTGAAACATCTGTTCCTGTGCAGGCTCATATTCAGCCAGCCTTTTCTTCATTTTGACCTCTGATTTTTGCAGCTTTATTATCTCATCCGAATATCTGTTAAGCTTCTTCCATTTGTTCCAGCCTTTTGTTTGTGTTGATATAGTCTACCAGTGTTTTGTTTATTTTAACCAAGTCTTTATGCAGTTATCTTATATCTTCCTGTAGGTTATTGGTAGTCATAGCTGAAGGTTGCATTACTTTTTGCTGAACAGCTGCAGAAATGTCCATAGTCAGTGTTTCTTCCTTACTTTTTGTAGCTGATTTTTTTTTCAGGTCTTCTGTATTTCTTTATTCCTGGCATCCAGGCAGTGTACTTACTAGCCAGTTTCTGAAATTTACCCATAAACACAAGTCTACTGGCCTTCTCTGCTGAGTTTCTGTTTTCACACTGAGAGGGCTGGAAACAAGCTGTTACTCAGTGCGCAGCCATCTTGGAGGTCCTCGTTCATTGCTGCCATGTTATGGTTGACATATGTCTTTTACATTTTGCTGTTATATTTGTTTCAGCTATAAAATTCAATAAAGATTTTTGAAAAAAAAAAGAAAAGTTTCCTCATAGAATCATTAGAAAGATCTGTCCCTTCACTCAGAATGTGAGCCATTGTTTAGACAGCTTAGACTTTGCACATATAATTATCTGGGGTCTTGCCTTTTTGGGGGTAATCTGATTTTTGTAGCCTTCAGGGCAGAAATTGTCTCTTAGTAGATGGGAATCATTCCTGTACCTGTCCTCCTTTTTAAAGGAGGACACGGGCTATTAGAAAGCAGACCCTTACCTCCTTCCATAATGGAGTGCATCACAGTGTGTTCATAATTTCTTTACTCAGCTAGATCAGTCCATCTATGGGTCTATTTGATTATGGCAATCAGGCTAGGGAGTCATCTGTTAATGGATCAAGGCTTCTTCTCCTGCAGCCTTCCCCTTAGCCCATCTGGTTTGGACAGCAGTGGTTAACAAAGAGTGACTCAGTGATTCCACACCATGGTCTATGGCTCAGACTGTGATGTTCAGGTGCTTGCTCAGCTTTTAGCAAGTGCTGGACTCACTGATGAAGGAGTTTACCTACATACACCTCTTTCAAATGCTGGCACCAGGCCTGGTACAGTCTTCTTACTGTACAGTGCTATATATAAGCCAGAATCTGCCCAGCACCTTGTTAGATTTGTAATGTCTATCACAGTGCTCAATAAAGTCTGAAACAACTTGCATGTCTGACCAGCCTCCATGTGATCTTGCTAGGGCTACTTTTTCAAAAGAGTTGAGCCACAGGGACATGCATTTTCTGTGAGTTCTTTATTTAATGGTATATACCCCAATATGCAACAGCCCACATTCTTTCTAGTTATACAATACAGCATTTTATATATATTCTAATTTCTGCTTCAGCATTCAGGAAAGAAAAACTTGCATTACCAACAACTGCTGATATATTGCCTCATTACCCTACAATAAGGATTTCATTGGCTTTTTTTTTTTTTTTTTTTACATCAGATCCATTCTTTATTCACATTCATTATACATTTCAATGAATGCGGCTTTTCATTCTGTAATATCACTGTCAGATTTTCAAACTGTCCATATGTCTGGCTTTTTTTTTCCAGTTGTCTTCCAGATCTGGAATATTTAATGGGATCACTCTCCTCTGGACTTTTTATTTCTTTTTTGGACAGTTCTGGTTGCTTAGACACTGCTGAGGACTTATACCTTGATGCTTTCTCATCTCACATCAGACTCATGGCTACATATTATTGTCTTAAAAAAACTTCTCTGGTATTTTCTGTACAACTGACAGTCACTTCCCTGAAACTCATAAGAGCTTGGTTCAGCTGCTTGACCAGTTACTACAGCTTCAGGCTGCTGATTCTGAACCTTGGCAGGGAAGTGGAGTCTTACTATGTTTGCACTCTGCAGTTCTGGTAGTTCTCTGGAGTGCTTGTATTAGCAGTATTTCTGCTTTTATTTCTTTCTAGCATTTCTGCAGCTTTTCTTGATTTTTCTGATGTTGATTTGCTTTTTAATGTTTTTACCATTAATAATTCCACTGGTGAGAGACTAAGATTGTTGGCTGAGATGGCGTATTCCTAAATTCCAAAATTTCATGAAGGAAATGCATTTCGCTATTGCTTGCACACTTTGTGAAGATTTACAGTCACTTGCTCAGAACATACAAACTTGAGTCACACTTGGTAGAAAAAAAAGTTATGTACTTACCATAACGTTTCATGTGAGTTGTTCATCTCGCCTTCATTCTTACAGATGGGTTCGGAGCTGAACCTCGGCTCCGAGTCAACCTACTACAAAGCTCGAGGTCTTCAGACAGCTCGAGGCCAAGTCCCTGTCCCATGATGCACCTAGAGTTACCTCAGATCTTATTTGCTTCATATAATGATACCATGTGTCATTTTATCTCTATTTAAGAGAAAGTCATAGAAGGGTTGAGCAACCAGGAAGAATCTAGTATCTCGGCCCTTGAAAAACCCGGGAGGGAGTAGGAGAGTGGGAAGTAAGAATGAAGGCGAGATGAACAGCTCACAAGGAACTTTATGGTAAGTGCATAACTTCTTTATGTGAAGTTGTTGTATCTCGCCGTTCATTCTTACAGATGAGTAACGTCCCAAGCACCATCTTTCTTGGGTAGCTCACGAGAGTATGTTTTTCAGGACAGTAGACCCAAAAGAGGCCCTGTCAACTTTGTAATGAGTGATAAAGGTATGAGGTCTTGACCAAGTGGCTGCTGCACGAATGTGTATAGGAAGTCTAGCAGAAAAGGCAGAGGATGTAGACACTGCTCTGGTAGAATGATCCTTAATTTTGTGTCGTAAGGGCATATTAGCAGCTGAATAAACAAATGTGATAAAATCGGATAACCACTTAGACAGAGTTGTTTTTGCCACTGGCATACCTTTACTGGAATCTGAAAAGGAAAAGAAAAGCTGTTCTGATTTCCTAAACTCTTTTGTCCTATCCAAGTAAAATCTGAGCTGTCTATGACCATCTAGCTTGTGTAGCATATACTCTAAGTTGTTGGTGTGTTTGGGGAAGAACACTAGCAAATCAATAATTGATTAAGGTTAGTTTGAGAACAAACTTTAGGCAAAAAAGAAGGATTAGTGCGTAGTGAGACTGTCAGTATGGAAAATCAAATAAGGAGGCGTTATGGACAAGGCTTGAAGCTCTGACACTCTGCGGGCAGAAGTGATAGCTACTAAAAAGATAGCCTTCCATGACAAATATTTCAAATCGCTTGAGGAAGCTAGTTCGAGAGGAGGGAGAATAATGCGTGAAAGCATAAAATTTAAAAAAAAAAAAAAAAAAAGAAGGATTAGTGCGTAGTGAGACTGTCAGTATGGAAAATCAAATAAGGAGGCGTTATGGACAAGGCTTGAAGCTCTGACACTCTGCGGGCAGAAGTGATAGCTACTAAAAAGATAGCCTTCCATGACAAATATTTCAAATCGCATGGGGAAGCTGGTTCGAGAGGAGGGAGAATAATGCGTGAAGGCATAAAACTTAGATTTCATGGCATATAAGGGGATTTCACAGGTGGTGTGAGATGAAAAGTCCCTTTGAGAAAGGCTTTGGATAGTTTGTGTGACATTATGTTTAATGCTTCAAAACCAAGGTGAAAATTAGAGACAGCAGCAAGTTGAACCCAAACTGTTGCTGCTGCAGCTCCTTTGTTGAAAAGCATAGTCAGGAACTCTAATATGGAGGCAATAGGGCCTTGGTAGGGATCAGTGTTATTTTGTGAGGCTCATATAGAAAATCTTTTCCATTTGCTAAGATATTGCTTCCTAGTAGAGGATTTATGAGAAGATATCAGAATCTGCTGCATTTCCTTTGAAAGGTTATGGAACCTGGCTATGTTGGGCATCAGAGCAGCCAAGCTGTCAGCTTCAGGGACTGAAGAGAGGGATGAAGTTCCCCCGACGAGTGCGTCAGAAGATCTGGAACTGGGTCTAGAATCCAAGGGTCCTGCAATTGATGAAGTTGAAGGAAGGGGAACCAAATCTGATGAGGCCAATGAGGGGCTATTAGAATGATGGTCCTTCCCAGGGTTTTTGCTTTCTGTAATACTTTGGGTATCAAGGGAATTGGTGGGAATGCATAGAGGAGACCTGGTGGCCAATCATGTATGAGTGCGTCCCTTGGGGCTTCTCCTGGAGGGGGAATCAGGACAAAGTAGCTTCTGCATTTTGTGTTCATGTGGTTGGCAAAAAGGTCGCAGCAAGGCTGGCCCCACCTTTGGAAAATTCTCTCTGCTGTTTCTTTCTTGAGGGACCACTTGTGACACAACAAAATTGCTCTGCTCAGCTTGTCTGCTGTTAGAAAAATATGCATTTAAATATATGTGAAATACTAGTTTAAAAGCAAAGTAGTATGTAATGCATTTTATTCTATTAATGATATAACAAAAAGGATGAATTTATGTGTAATTGCAAAGTAGTTCTGAAACTGCAGTGTGGCTTGTAGCAAGTTGACCTCTGACCCTGGCAGTTGCTAGCTTAGCAAATCTTAATGTTTATGCTTCTCACAAGTGATTATCTGCTGGGTCAGGAAATTAAATATGTGAAATAATGAAATCTTCTGCTCTTTCCTGCTGGAATGATTTGGCCTTGTGTATGTGTTACTAAGATAACACGCAGCTGTTGGGAAAGTGTTACTGGGAACAAAGAAATGTATTAAAAGACTGAATCTGCTATTGTATTCGAACTGATGTGAAACCTTGAAGAAGTAACTTTACAGAAAGACATTATGTCTGACCAGGTGGATAGCAAGGCCGTATTGTTACCAGTGGAAAACTTTTTTAAAATATACAGCATCAGCATTAATCAATGAATAGAACATTGTAAGCTAAAGTGATGTAGATGCCCTGTGACACACCACGTCAGTAAGGTGGGCACAACTTGAATGCAAAGACTATAAAAACTTGTATACTTCCTGCTTCATGCTAGACAAAATTCTGTACTTGTATGTTTTTTGCCTCCTGGTGTACTGATTTCTTGATTTTATTTAACAGTTTGGTCCTTCTTAGCTGGAAATCCCTCAGACAGCTGCAGATCAGAGTCTACCGGTGGTCGAATACTGCGCAGGAGAAGTTACCAAAACGGTTCTTCTTGGGTGAAAAGACCTCCGACTGAATTGTCGTTTAAAGAGGCTGGCCACTTTCTGATCTGTGGCCGAAGAGCGGATCCTGGACGGCTCAATACCAGGAGGCTCAGGTAGAAAGATTTTGCCTTTTTTTCTGTTTTAGATCAGGGACTAGGTTACGGTATATTATTGTCAAGATTTGTTATGCAGATCAGGGACAAAAGGAATTACTGTATATTTGGTCATAGATCAGGGTAACAGAATAAGGTAGGCAGTTATTCTAGATAAACTGTGAAAAGGAACTGAAATCTTGATATCACGTGATAAGAAGGGTTACGTAACATTTTTAACATGGGAAATCAGTGCACTAAAACATCGCGAGATCCGCCCCTAACCGAAGACGCAAAATATATGCAATCACAATGTTCTGATAACGTTAGGTATTATACAAAATGGGTTAACAAATATGAATTTGATGGCAAATTAGATGAAACTTCACTGGTTAAACTCCTTAAGAAACTGAAATCTGATGCGGGAGGTCAGGCAAAAAAGCAACGCCAATTAGGCATTCCTCAGGCACACAGGTGGATTGAGGAAGCAAATCGTAGGGAACAGAAGACTAAGAATTCAAAAACATTATTTTTAGACAAAGAAGATAATAATATAGTAATAGCAACAGCTCCACCTCCCCTACCCCCTTCCTTTTCCTTTTTCAGGATATGAAGCGAGTGGACAGGCTGGTCCGCCTCCACGTTATCCTGAAGTCTCAGGGAGACCACAACCATTTGTTAGAGATCCTATTGAAACTAGGTCCCGAGCGCGTAAAATACATGGGGACGCAGAATCATATCAAATAGAGAGAAACCTACAGGATGAGAGTGAGGAAGAAATATGTCCACTTATGGAGGTCCCAAATCCTCAGGCAGGACAAGCAGGGCAGGACCCAACACTCTTAGTATACAGACCATGGACACCGGAGGATATCCGGAAAGCTACTGAGGGAATTCCCCATCCGAAAGTTAATTTTACGAAATTTTTAGAAGATTTGCAAGGCATGAGGTTGAGTTACCACTTGAATGGGGAAGAAGTAGAAAAAGTAGTAAGACAAATTATAGGTCCAGATTGGCACATGATTTGTGGCACCTGGAATCCTCGTAATGCAGAGCTTAAACCACTCCCACATAGTGACGCAGAATTAGACAATAGAGTGAAAGGTCTTACAGACCGAATCTCTGAGAAATGGAAACCTAGAGCAGACTGGACTTGCATTAACCAATGCATACAACAGGAAAATGAGACAATAGATGGGTACTATGCTAGATTATTGGAATGTTTTAATAATCATAGCGGTATGATAGTTCCTAAAAATCAAGTGAATGATTCCCCGTACGAACAGCAATTGAAAAATGCATTTTTAAAAGGTTGCATTGCACCTATCAGCAGCTTCATTACGAAGCACATGATAGACCATCAAACAGGTAGGCTACAAGCCTTACTTGAATATGCTAGACATGCTGAAAGACATTTCAATAGCAAAAAGAAAAAGAAGGCGCAAGTCTTCACTGCAGAAGACGGAGCTGAAGTGTTTGTGTTACAGTCAGGTAAAAAGGGAAAGAAAAATGCCCAGGGAAATAAACAGTCTTACAAACGGTCAGAAGATTTTGAGGAAAGGAAAAAGAGAGGTGAATGCTTTAAGTGCGGAAAGAAGGGACATCTAGCGAGGGATTGTAAACAAAACAAAAAGGTAATCACAGAAGACAAGGGAGATGAGGACTGACTATATGATAGTGAAGATACATCATGCAAAGACCAGAAATCATCAGAAGTTAATAAACAGAAAACAAATGTAAATGTGATAGAAGGAATAGAGGAAGTGCAAGTAGATATGGAGGATGAAGAAAGTGAAATTTTGGATTTAGCATTATTGAGCCTAGAGCTCTACTTAGCAGATACGAAACCGGAAGTTACACTTCTGGTGGAGGGAAGGGAAGTTAAATTCCTATGTGACTCAGGAGTGTCACGGACCCTGATACACCCCTCCAAGTTACCAGAACATTCTGAATCGCCTGATTATATACTAGTGAAAGCTGCGAATGGACAGCTATACAGGGAACCACTTTCCCATGATATAGCAATAACTGACCCTGTTTCAGGTATGACCCAAAGAAGTAAGATTGTTGTTTCTGCAAAGTGTCCAGTGAACCTATTGGGTAGGGACCTTATGCAGATATTTGGCATAGCAGTAGTTCCAACTGTACAGGGTATGGAGGCACAGAGACAAATGGATACCTTTGTAGTGCGATCGGAGGGTGAAACTTTTTACTGGTACAGCCAGGACCTAGTTACGACTGGTCCAGGGGCAGTAACCGAGGAACTGATGAATGTAGCCATCAGTAAAGCCCCCTCCCTTGACACTGATCAACAGCATTTGTTACACTGTACTCTATACTACTGTAATACACCAGGACCTGATAGAGAGTATGAGCAAGAATTGTTCAAAAATCGTGCAACTAGATTAGTATTACGTACTTTGTATTGGGATGCTGAGGGGAACAGTGTGGTTAGCTGTTCATTACCTCAAGAATTCCTTGCACTGTATAGATCAAATCAATTGCCACATGTCAGCTTGACAAAGAATGAAAACGTAAAATGGGCAGACTTAGGAGAAAAGGTAATGAGGTGGGAAAAACAGACTGACTTAGAGTTGTCAGAACAGGGAATACAGAAACAAAAGTTGAATTGGTTGACGCAGACACATCCAGCTGTACACTTGCAATCTAGCGAGGACAGCTGATTAGCATTTTTGTTAGAAGAAGAAGAGAAAGCGTTGCGTGAGATACCGACGGCTCTTTGGTCAACAGGCAAGTCAGATGTAGGACTTATTCGAACAGCAGGACCAGTTACAATTACCCCAAAGTCAGCATTTAGGCCACAGAAAAGACAATACCCTTTGAGAAAAGATGCAGAAATAGGGATCAAGCCTATAATAGCAGCATTACTCAGGGAAGGAGTACTGGTAGAATCTCCTGATTCACCATGTAATACACCCCTATTTCCTGTTAAGAAAGCAAATGGGGAATGGCAGATGGTTCAAGATTTACAAGCTGTGAACAATGCAGTGATACCCAGAGTACCCACGGTGCCAGATCCACATACTTTGTTAAATGACCTAAAACCACAACAAAAGGATTTCTCTGTGGTAGATAGCAGCAATGCTTTCTTTTCTATACCTATACATCCTGATAGTCAATACTGGTTTGCATTTACATTTCAGGGGAAAAGGTATACCTATACTCGACTGCCACAGGGATATTGTGAGAGCCCAACCATATTTGCACAAGAAATGGCTAGTAACCTGGCAGGGTTTACCCCACCAGGAGGTAGTCAAATTCTACTTTATGTAGATGATATCTTGCTAGCAGCCCCCACCCAGCAGCAATGTAGGGAAGATACTGTAGCGCTATTGAAATTCTTAGCAACACAAGGACACAAAGTGAACAAAAGTAAGTTACAACTCTGGAAAAAGCAGGTTAGATACCTAGGATATGTGATATCCAATGAAGGTAGGATATTAGACGAAGATAGAAAGACAGCAATTCTACAAGCACCCAAACCAGCAACCAAGAAGGAAATGATGTCCTTCTTGGGAACAACTCATTTTTGTCGGAGTTGGATACCAAATTATGCTTTGGAATCTGCTCCACTGACTGATTTGATATATAAAATGCCAATGGCAGCACAAGATTTGTTACAATGGACAACCGAAGCAGAAATGGCTTTCTGCAGATTGAAGCAGTTGATAGCTTCTTCATTAGTTTTAGGACTCCCAAATTATCACAAACGGTTCTTTCAGACTGTAGACTGCAAGCAAGGATATATGACGTCAGTACTGACGCAACAACATGGGGATAAGCAACGCCCCATAACTTATTATTCATCGCAGTTAGACCCAGTGGCGTGATCTTTGCCTCACTGTGTACAAGCAGTAGTTGCAGCTGCAATGGCAGTACAGGCCTTGGCCTCAGTGGGGTTATTCCACCCTCTCACATTGAGAGTGCCTCATGCAGTCGCAGTAATTTTACTGCAAGAAAAAGTAGCATATCTCGCCCCTGCTAGACATCTTTCATGTATGACTATACTGCTGAGCCAACCTCATATGACAATTGAACGATGTACAACATTAAATCCATCAACATTACTTCCAACTCCTGTGGATGGCACACCGCATAGCTGCCTGCAGGAAATTGAACAGTTAGCCTTGCCTAGACAAGATCTCACAGATATGCCCTTGGAAGATGCCGAGGTGACATATTACGTGGACGGCTCATGCAGAAGGGGCCCTTCAGGGAAGAATCTAGTGGGGTATGCAGTAGTTACAGACACTGAAATTTTAGAAGCCCAACCCCTACCACATAACTTATCTGCACAAGCAGCGGAATTGGTAGCTTTGACACGGGCATGTACTTTAGCAAAAGACAAATGTGTAAACATATATACTGATAGTCAGTATGCTTTCTCTACAGTACATGTATTTGCGCAACAATGGAAAAATAGGGGAATGATAACATCTAGTGGAAAACCAATCAACCATGCGCAATTTATTTTGGAATTATTAGAATCTATCCAGTTACCTACTAAAGTAGCTATTTGCAAATGTGTAGCTCATACGAAGCAACAGGATAAGATTTCAAAAGGAAATGCGAGAGCTGATGCAGCTGCAAAGCAAGCAGCCTCAGACTCAGAAACTTTACTTTTGAATGAAGAGTTACAACCCTCTGAGATTTTAGATTTAGACATGTTAAAAACAATGCAGATGCTTACTATAAAAGCAGAAAAACAAAAATGGGAAAAACAAGGCGCAATTCTTGAAAATGGACTGTACATTTCCAAAGAGAGAAAACCGATATTGCCGTCTAATTTATTTAGATATTCAGCTTTGTTGAGCCATGGGCAGTGCCATGTCTCAACAGGGGGGATGGTACAGTTAGTAAACCGAATATTCCAAACATACGGATTCACAAACTACACAAAAACATTTTGTGCAGCTTGTCATACTTGTAACAAGCACCATGCACAAGGGGCATTTAAACCCAAGCAAGGAAGCTTTCCTATACCACCGTATCTGTTCCATGCTATTTGTATGGATTTCATAGAATTGAATAAGTGTGAGGGGAAAAAATATTGTCTAGTCATTGTAGATATGTTTTCTAAATGGGTAGAAGCTTTTCCAACCAAAAATCCAGATGCAGCAACAGTGGTGAAAGCCCTGATAAAAGAAATAATCCCTAGATTTGGCATACCAGAAAGGATTTATAGTGACAATGGTACACATTTTGTCAATCAGACAATCCAGAAACTTGGAAGATTTTTTGGAATCTCCTTGAAGAACCATTGTGCCTACCACCCACAGTCAGCAGGACTGGTGGAAATGTACAATGGAACCCTTAAAAATAAACGCAGAAAGTTAGTTAGTGAAACTCAGAAGAATTGGGTATACTGTTTGCCTTTGGCACTGCTGAGTATGAGAACGGTTCCAAATGTGAAGGGTTTGACTCCCTTCTAAATGGTTTTTGGGAGAGCATATTATGTGCCTCAGTGGAAAGCTCTCATGCCTGCAGAGCAAGAGGCTGACAGTTCATTAGCTAGTTTAATGAAGAAACTGTTAACAAATAAATCTGTTTTGCAGTTTAACTCTTTTTTCAGATAAGGAACAGACTAGACCGGTGGAAGCAGTTCTGGTCCCGGGAACGTGGGTGTGGATAAAAGTGACAAAGAGGAAGAATTGGGCGAGTCCAAAGTGGGAAGGACCGTACCAGGTACTGTTGGCGACACCTACTGCAGTCAGAGTGGCTGAGAGGACATCCTGGGTCCATTTGACACACTGCAAACCGGTAAAGAATTTTCAACTTGATAAAAACCTTGTGACTGATATACAAGGGCGAAATGGCCAAGAACAAAGCGAATAGAAATATAGATCAACCCCAGAGATGTTGCATATTCATTTTGTTGAGTATACATTTATTGACTATAATTGTGACAATTTTCCTCTTGTTGTGGTTTATCCTACACTCAAACACACAAGTGAAAGTGGGAAGGCGTGACGAAACATCCATAGACTGGCATCCAAATTTTAACACATACCTTGCCATGAAGCGTGTATATGCAGAAACTATGAACATTTCAAATTGCTGGGTCTGTACAGCTATACCAACAGCATATGGAGGACTGATAATGTCTGCTATACCTCTGGGGATAAATGAGACTTGAGAGAATTTACTTTTCGATACAGGAACTGTAAGATCACAGGACAGAATAGCTTTATTTTTACCTGTCACACAAAATGGAACTGTATGTTTCTATAAAAATGACACTCTCCAGGTGGGCTGGAGCAATTGTAATATAACAATATCTTATCGGTGTTATATTAAGACTAGTAATGGCAATACTCTTTGCAATACTAATTATGACTCATATTTGAACTCACTGAAAACAACCATGAATGAAATTCGCAAGAATCCTGTTTTATTTAAACAATTGTCAGTTATAGACCAGAAAATATTTCATGTAGGGTTAATGCGTATTAGTACTAAAGTAGAAAATTGTTATTTTATTTGTGGGAAAAAGGCATATAAATGGCTACCTGAGAATTGGTCCGGCAGTTGTTTTTTGGGTTATCTGGTTCCGGCTATAAGACATACTGCAGAATTACCTTTGGGTAACATATGAAACGTGAGAGAAGCAGCCCGAAAACCTGAAGGTCCAGTCGAGAAACCTGTAAATCCAGTAGGACGGATTGAAGCTGGCTGGAAAGACCATAATAACGGAAAGGACAAAAGCAAATTGACTCATATGGACTTGAGTGACAGTGTTATATCTTGGGCAGGAATATTCAGAGCATATGGAGCAGTCAAATCAATCTGGGAGTTGGGGAAACTGTCGAAACTTCTCGAAGTAATGAGTAATGCAACTTTCTCTGCCCTGGAACTGGTGACTGATGAACTGAATGCAATGAGAACTGTTGTGCTACAAAATCGAATGGCTCTTGACTTCACCCTAGTGGCGAGAGGTGGTACGTGCGCGCTTATCAAAGAAGAATGCTGTGCATACATACCGGATAATAGGCATGAAATTAACAACCACCTAGAGGTAATTCAGCAAGTATCAGCCATGACTGAACCAGGACCAAACCCACTGATGGACTTTTTCCAGAATCTATTTGGGGGGTGGGGTACCATCCTAATGAATATTCTGATTGCTATTTGTGTGGGTATACTCCTAATAGGAGCATGTGTTTGTTGTGGAATTCCCTGCATGAAAAGATTAATCAAAGATTTTATTGATGTATCTTTGTACCAAGATATTGAGATTGAAAAATTAATCTCAGACGAAAACTTTTTCTGAAGTATAGATCAAAGTGACTCACCTAGCTGAAAATCCTTAATGGAAGAGGTTAGGAGACGAAATAACATTATGCATACTTCAAAATAGAATAAAAAGAATTAATAGGGAGGAAAATGTTAGAAAAATATGCATTTAAATATATGTGAAATACTAGTTTAAAAGCAAATTAGTATGTAATGCATTTTATTCTATTAATGATATAACAAAAAGGATGAATTATGAATTTATGTGTAATTGCAAAGTAGTTCTGAAACTGCAGTGTGGCTTGTAGCAAGTTGACATCTGACCCTGGCAGTTGCTAGCTTAGCAAATCTTAATGCTTATGCTTCTCACAAGTGATTATCTGCTGGGTCAGGAAATTAAATATGTGAAATAATGAAATCTTCTGCTCTTTCCTGCTGGGATGATTTGGCCTTGTGTATGTGTTACTAAGATAACACGCAGCTGTTGGGAAAGTGTTACTGGGAACAAAGAAGTGTATTAAAAAACTGAATCTGCTATTATATTCGAACTGATGTGAAACCTTGAAGAAGTAACTTCACAGAAAGACATTATGTCTGACCAGGTGGATAGTAAGGCCGTATTGTTACCAGAGGAAAACTTTTTTTAAAATATACAGCATCAGCATTAATCAATGAATAGAACATTGTAAGCTAAAGTGATGTAGATGCCCTGTGACACACCACATCAGTAAGGTGGGCACAACTTGAATGCAAAGACTATAAAAACTTGTATACTTCCTGCTTCATGTTAGACAAAATTCTGTACTTCTACGTTTTTTGCCTCCTGGTGTACACTGGTAAACTTTTGAACCTGAGCTTCCTGTGTATTGATTTCTTGATTTTATTTAACATCTGCCATCACGTTGGATTTCCCTGGGATGTGCATTGTTAACAGAAAGCGCTGGGTAGATGTAGCCCACTGCCATACTCTTAGGGCCACTCAACAAAGGGGGTAGGACCTGGTTCCTCCTTGTTTGTTCAAGTACCAGACCACTGACATGTTGTCCATGTGAATCACAATTGTTCCCAAGAGGAAGAGAATCCTGGAAGTACTGCAACACAAAAAGTACCGCTCTCATCTCCAGGACATTGATATGCAGATGTGTCTCCTGTTCGGTCCATGTGCCTTGGGCTGTTCTTCCTTGAAAATTCCTCCCCCACACCCTATCAGGGAAGCGTCCATGGTCACTGTGGCCACTGGTGGAGGTAGAACAAAAGGACGACCTATCGTAACATGAAGAGAGGTCAGCTACCACCGAAGATCCTTTTTGCATGTGTTTGCGATCATTATTAGATGAGACATTGGGAGCTCTTGTTAAGACCATTGAGTGAATAACAGCCATTGCAGAATTTGCATGTGCATGCGACCCTATGGTATGGCTAATATTGCAGCTGCCATCATGCCTAACAATTTTAGTACTTCTGATGCTGGAGCCTTGTCTTTGGATATGATATTGTGGACCTGCTGGTGCAGTAGTAAAACTCTTTCTACTGGAAGTCTCAAAGTGGTGGTGTCGTCCAATTCTGCTCCGACAAAAACTGCATGTTGCGATGGTGACAAGGCAGATTTTTCTGAGTTTATTGTAATGCCCAGGTGACTGCAGAGAGAAAGAGTGGTGTCCTTGGCTTGTATAAGCTGATGCCTGGTGGTGACGGTGAGGATCCAATCGTCTAGGTAAGGAAACACCTGGAATCCTAAATGTCTCAGGTGAGCCGTGACCACTGCCATATATTTGGTGAACACTCTGGGGGCTGTAGTGAGACGAAAGGGCAGGGCTCAAAACTGGTAATGATTGTCTCCCAGCCGGAAGCGCAGATGATCCCTGGATGGTCTGTCCATTTTTATGTGGTAGTACGCATCCTGGAGATCTATTAAGCACATCCAATCATCTTTCCCTAAAAAGGGAAGTATCGACTGAAGCGTGACTATCCGGAACTTTTCTTTCTTGACAGATCTGTTTAGTCTGCTGAGGCCCAAAATAGGTCTCCAGTCCCCTGTCGTTTTTGGAACTAAAAAGAATCTTGAGTAAATTCCGGATCCTAACTGGTCTGCTGGGACTGGTTGGATGACTTTTTTCTAAGCAACATTTGGACCTCTACTGTTGCCTATTCCCTGTAACTGGGTGGAACGTCCGGGATTTTTGTTGTCAGTGGAGGGTGTGTGGTGAAAGGAATGAAATATCCTCTGGAAATGATAATTTGTACCCATTTGTCATTTGTTATTTTGAGACAGGCATCTGGATACAAAGAGAAGTGACCCTCCGACTACCTCCAGAGTAGGACAGTTGGGCCTCCTTTCAGGAGTGCTGGTAGGGCTTTCCAAAGAACTGATCTTTGTCACCCTGGTGTTGCAGACCCCCTCTGCCGTGAGGGCGGCATCTTCCATTATTGCCCCTCCTCTGCCCCTGGAGGGGGGGGTTCACCATGTGTGTCATGAAAGGCTCCTTGGGATTTTTGGAACCACATCCTTCCTCCCCTTGGAACCTTGGGGTAGGGTCTGGTAGGAGTGGAAAAATGGACTCCGACGGCAGACAGATTCTTTCCTTCCTGTTCACAACTGATTAAAGTTTCCCTGACTTTAGGCCCAAAAAGGGACGAGCCATCAAAAGGGGTGTTGACAAAGGATGACTTAAAGGGCTCCCCAAAGGAACACAAGTGCATCCAGGAGTGTCTCCTAAGAGCAATTCCTGTGCCCGCTGACCTATTGTTCCATCAGCTGCATAAGAAATGAGGTGCATGGATGAGTCCACTATGGAATTGAGGGTGGCAAGCTGGAAGGCAACTTTATCTGAAGCGCCTGCAGCTACTGTACCCTGAAGAGTATCTCCAAGCTCTTTTAAGAGATCTCTTTGCAATCTTGTATGGGTGAGATAGTTCAGTGAACACAGAGCAAAAGTCGCTGAACTGTACATGTGCTTCCCGTATCTATCCATGATCCTAGAATCTCTGTTAGGAGGATGGATAGAGGAAGAAGTTTCCGAAATCTCCTTTTTAGTGGCTGCTGCCACCACCATGGCATCAACTGGCACTCCCCCCTTGGTAAGAAAGAACTTTTCTTGGGGGCAGAAATGAATTTATTAGGCCTTTTAGGGACAGGCTCCATGGTGTCCGAAGACTCCCATGCCCTTCGCAAGACCAAATCCATGAGCTCATCGAAGGGTGGAGACACCAAAGTGGTGGAGGGTTGAGACTTGAAAGCCTTCAGGAGAACTGGCTCATGTTCAGTAAGGTTGGTGGACTGCCAGTCACCCCTCTGCCTAAGGATTTCTAGTATCTCAGCAAATGATATATCCTCAGAGGGGGACCATGGGAACCCTTCTGTTTCATCCAAGTTGGTATCGGATGTGAGAGACTCCTGCGGGAAGTCTAAGTGCTTCCTCTTACAGATTCTCTTCCTGGGAACCTCATCAGTGGGAACTTCTGGTGAGGTCTCGGAAGAGCAGGGGCCACCCAATGGGGCTTCCTGACGCTCTGGGTCCCTACGCTTAGAAAGGATCTGTGAAGCAGAAGTGGACACAGGCACTTTTGGGGAGGAGGTAGTTGGACCTGAAGACTTAGATGTCTTGGGAGACATAACTCTTCTTATGGCTTCGAGGGCACCTCTGCTCTGATGAGAAGGGACCACTGGATCTGAGGAAACCATCGATCCCCCCACCACCAGGGCAGTGGGCTCCGAACCAGAGGTAGGAGCCGAGCTCATCCGAGCCAAAGCCCTGAGAGGCAAAGTTGGAACTGACATGTCAGTCCGACTATTCTCCCCAGACCCGACTGAAGAGTGTCAGCTCCTAGACTCCTCGATCGGAGCCAAGGACTTCCGAGTAAATGGAACCGATGACACTGGAACTGGCGTCGGCTCCAAAGGCTCAACAATCAGCAAGTCCGACTCCTCTGGCTCCAAAGGACCAGCATGGCTCGGAGGAGGAAGTGAAGTAGATGGTAATACAGTCTTAGGTTCTGAAAACACTTGGGTTGGAGCCGACAAAATTTTTGCAAACGCTGGTGCCTGTAGCAACTTCTGCACCACACGATCCACATCCAAATCGGAAAGGTTAATCGAGGACCAAGATGAATGGATGGACGGGGGGCACTTATTGAAGGATCGGTGATTTAAGTACCTAGGATATCAGTTCCAGGACTGGGGTCCGGCTCCAAAAAGACAAGACACTCAGCTCCAAGGGCTGTGAAGCTGATGTCGAAGGTTTCTTTGTTTTTTTTTAACTTCCGAAGAAGTAGAAGCCTTAGAAGACTTTGAGGATTTGCTAAACCTGTCCTGGTCACTCAAAGCTTCTTGAAAAGACAGTTTGACTAATCCTCTGTCAATTAACTTTCTCTTTCTCTCCTGAAGAACACTAGAAGAGAAAGAATGACAAATGGAGCAGTTTTCCTGAAGGTGCAATGCTCCCAAACAGTATACACAATTTACATGGCTATCAGTGACAGACATTTTCTGTCCACATTTTGATGGATTTTGGATTTTTGATTTAGGATGTTTATCCTTATCCTGGTCAACCATACTGGAACACACAGTCTCAAGAAAGGGTACTGTAACGAACAAGACACACCCAAAAAACTATCAAATAAGCCCTTTAAAATTATGGGATAAATAAATATATATCAAAAGGCTGTGACAGAAATGTCACTATTCAAAGGCACACAACTATCTAATTAAACTACAGTAAATATAACATGACCTCTAGTAAAAAATGAGGCCAAAGAGAGCTAATATCTAATCAAGAAAAAGGCACACCAAGGAAAGGGAATACACACAATAAGCTATAAGAGCTAAGCTAAGTCTAAAATAGTGAAATATCAAAATATTTAGATAAATTTGTAGAACAAAGTTTTGTACTGGCCCGAGTTTTGTGAGGAACCTCCGAGCTATTGCAGCGGCAAACTAGATCTGATGTAACTCTAGGTGCATCATGGGATAGGGACTTGGCCTCGAGCTGTCTGAAGACCTCAAGCTTTGTAGTAGGCCGATTCAGAGCCTAAGATTGGCTCTGAACCCATCTGTAAGAATGAACGGCGAGATAGAACAACTTCACATCATAATATTTTGATGTAGTACTTGCTCTTATCTTGTTATCCTATTGCTTTCTTCATATTGGAAGATGACCATAATACTCACATGATAGCAGTTTGTGGATGGTTCAAAGTTGATGCACAATGGGCAAAGAGCGACAGTTACACTGCTTTTGCTGATTACTCTTTTTTTGAAGTATAGTGATCTCAGAGTGAGGCTAATAAAGTTTTTGGGGGAGGGGTTGGAAAGTAAAGTCCTGAACTTAGAATGTGTAGGAGGATTTGCCCCCAGCAAAAGCACTTTGTGTCACATTTGCTGTTAACATGACAAACTCAAGCACATGCTGCAAGAGTATATGCACTTGAACTGCAATGTATGAGTTCATTTGACTCAGTTGATGTAGTGAATTCTCATAATGAGTTGAAGAGTTGTAACAGAGACATTTGCCATTAGTTTTTCTACTGTCGTAGTGAATTCTGTCCACCTCTCCATTATATTATGGTTATGTTAGACTCATAGTCACATCAGTGATCTCCCACTGTTGAAATTCGCCAGCATCCACAACTTCACATTCAAAAATGTCAATTTGTGTCCAGAGCTGGAATAGAAGTCAAAGGTAAAGAAATTCTAATGGCAAAAATAGAATATGCCCTCCCCTTACTATAGCCACAGCCTCAAAGAAAAAACATGCATCATTGCAAACAACTTCTAATATTGTCCCATCACCCAAACCCCTAGAAAAGAACATCACTGTTCTGTGCTTACATAAAGGCAGATAGCTCCCAATACAGGAAAGGTCTAATTTCATTTTAGGAGCCCTGCTTTATAAATTGCTAAATCTGTTCTTAGTGCTATGCCTTGCAAGCCAATTCACAATAAGAGAAAGGATATACAGCCTCATATCCCAACCTTTGTTAACCCCATCCTTGCGTTGTGCTGGATCAAACAAAGCAGTTGCAATCAGACGTTAAGATACCCAATAACCTTTGCTCAACAGTTCAGCAGAGAATAAAAATCTCCTTTATTGCAAAAAGAAACACATACATAGGAGATTAGGAAGTCAAAGTCCTGTCTCCTTGAACAACAATTTCATGGAATTGTTATACTTTGATTAAACGCAACATTATTTTAACAATCATAGAGCAACCACTGACCAAATGAAAACGAACCCTACAGCATGAATTTTGCTAACTATGCTCTCCTGACTCCTTATTTATGACTTTCCATATTAGGCAAGAGTTCCAAATGCCATAATCGAACTTTCTACAGATAACAAAACTTTTTACATTTCTGCTGTGCCAGCAATTACTAATATTAGGCAGGAAGTAAATCACTAGATACATACTGAAAAACACACAGGAATCCATCTTGTTATGAAAGCACACTACAAGTGAAATACACACCCTAACATTTTTCCTTCTCGATATGCTTCGTCCTTTACATTCCCCTATCTGATGCTGTAAGCATCACCTCAAACCATGATGGTTTTCTATGACCAGATAATGATTACAAATCTTCAGATGAACGGACACTTTTTCACTTGCTTTCAGACATTCTTCATATGCTATTTTCTTCTGTCCCTGACATGAGCAATTCTTACACAATCATTTCAAAAATAATGTCTTACTAGCAATAAAACATGGCTAAGTCTTGATGAAACAAAAATACAATCTGAATACTGTAAATAATCTTAAGTAGTGCAATCTCTATTTCTTCTGTATTTGTTTTCACATTCCCCCTAATCCATTGTATACATTATCATTATATTTTACCAAAGTCTTGTTCTTGCAGCAGTTTATTTTCATCTTTTCCTGTGCTCTCATTCTTATTGGTTGGGATTAGTGGTATTGAATCTTTTTTTTTTTTTTTTTTGCATTTGTAAGCTGAAATGTCTCGATTCTAATACTTTTAAAATGCATGCTTTTACCATAAAAATAATAAGGCCTAACATAAAAATTATAGTAGCTATAAGCATGAAGAACTTTAAAATACCCCCTTCACATCTGGAGAAAAGGTTGGCTAACCAATACGCCTGTGAACTATCAGCTTCTTTGGCATGTGAAAGTTCAGCAACTTTCTGAATTATTTCTAGGTGACTATGGATGGCACCAGTGTTATGAGGAATAAATGAGTAGCACTCGATTTTGATAAATATCCACATACCCCCTTTGGAAGCAAGGGTGAAATCAAGTGCCATGTGGTTCTGTAGCACCACACTGCATATTGTAGTCATTTATTTGGTAATCAAATGAATGGACTCAAAGGAAAGGTAGAATTAATCAAAATTTCGAAGAGTTAGACAACTTCCTAAGCTCAGATATAGACTTCACACCCCATAAGTAGGTAAAAACCTGCTCCAGAAATGATCCCATCACCAAGACCCATGTGAGCAAGCCCTTTAAAAGCAATATTTTTGTATAGCATTATGATAAACTCAGGAGGTATCTGTCTTTCCAACTGGGTTAGGAATGTTTTTCTTAAGCGTCTCTCTTGTGATGAGTATTATGAATATTTCCTTCAGATAAAACCACTGTATGTCATGTAGCTGCAATAACAACAACCATACCAGTCTATAGGTAACCAGGGATAAACTTAATTGGTAGCTGTGGAATAAAGGTGGGTAGCAAGCAGTTCACATTTGGTTTATGGATTTCATTTGGATGGCAAAACATAATTTGCCACAATGCTCCTGGCTTTCTATCTGGTTCTGCTGGTTCACATTATGTGACATCAATGGAATCTCAGCTATACTTGTCACAAGGGTGGGTCTTCTTGACATGTGACACATAGATCCAGCTTGGGACGCCCTCACAGTAGATAGCAGTCACAGTTGTGAACCAAACCAAATAAGGTCTTTTCCAATTGGGGCTAAGTGAGTTTCTTCAGAAATGTACTGAAATATAGACAAAGTTTTCAGATTATAGATCATGATGGTCCTGCTCTGTGGGCCGATGGACTGCATGCAGAACAGCACTGTGGTATTTCTGCAGAATAGAGCAAAAAGATTTGCAATACAAAAGTATAGATTCATCAACATCTTGCAATTCTACATACTTGGGCAGGGTTGTACCAGTCATTCTCATGGGTCTGCCCATTAGAATTTCACGAGGGAACAATTTTCTAGTAGCACTAACTGCACTTCTAATACTAAATAAAACTAAAGACTAAGTTTCTGGCTACTTAAGACCAGTTTCCTTGCCAATGTTAGCTAACCTGCTTTTCAGTGTATGGCCTTTTCCACTATCCATGAAGCCTGTGTTCTACAGGGACATTGAAACTGCAATTTGACATTTAGGATTCTACAAATTTGCTATATTAGTTGAGTAGTAAAATGTGTGCCATGATCAGATTGTATGCAACAGGGAACACCAAATTTAGAAATTAAATCAGTCAAAAATTTCTTTGCTGCAGTTTTTCACATAAAGATATGCTTCTACCCATCCAGACAAATGTCAGCTACAACTAATACATAGCTAAATTGCTGCAATTGAGAAAGTTCAGTAAAGTCCCACTGCAAATAACAAAATTGTCCCTAGGCTTTGCAAGGATTGAACAGGTACAGATTTAGACCACGGTGGTGCAGCGGTTAGCTTTGTTGCCTCACAGCAAGAGGTTCTCTGGTTTAATTCTCGGCTGAGGTGCCTTCTGTATGGAGTCTGTGGTCGCGTGGGTTTCCTCTGGGTGCTCCGGTTTCGTCCGACATCCCAAAGACATGCTGTAGATGGGTTGGGCACTCTAAATTGGCCCTAGGCATGAGTGCATGCATGAGTGCATGCATGTGTGTGCCTTCCGTGGAAGGTTGGGTGCCGGGCTGGCAACTCAACACCGTAAAACTCTACTGCCAATCATGAGTGGACAGGTGATCCACTGTGGCAACCCCTACCTGGGAAAAGCTGAAAGAAGAAGAAGATGCTCTAAACAAAGTACACAAGCATTTACAAAATGTGAGCAGCTTCTAGGAGATGAGGGCATATCAATTACCAGACACTTGTTTTGCTAATGCATATTTGCTGAAATGAAAAGGTAGATGGCAGGCTTTTACTAACTGATCTAAGAAATTCTGTGGGACTGCTAGTTGTCAGTCCAGAAGGCACCACAATAGGTCAGTAGAGCAACTGCAGCCATCACTTACCCACCTCATACACTCACAGCCTTTTTCTCTAATCTTGAAAAGATGATAATTCCTGTAAAGTAAAAATTTTCATTCAGTTGCTGCAAAAATACTATGACTGTATGTATAAGGATGGAAAATAAATCAGAGGAAACGTCTAAAACTGAGAATGTTGTGGCATCTGATAGGATAGAACTCAGTATTGTCTGAGGATTAGGAACAACTGGAAATGTTGATACTGCCACAGCATTCACTGCGTGTAAGTCTTGTACAAATTTGTATGTACTTTTTCCTGGTTTCTTAATGTGTAAAATAAGAATGTTACAAGGACTGCGAGTTGGAACAATAATAATTGTGTTAACAAGGCAGAAATAACAGGTTTGATTCCTTTTTTCTGCTTCTACCGACAAAGGATAGTGAACTACTATTGGCAGGAAGTCATGAGCTTTTAATGTTATAAGTACAAGTTGTGAGTATTTTATGAGCCTTATTTCATTTTAATGGGTACTCTTGAGTTGCATTGGAATTGAAATTAATTCCTCCATACTGGCATTTTCTTCACTTTGCTCTGATGTTAAAATGGCAAAAACAGTATCTTTATCTTTACAGACAGTATTTGAATAAAATCCTAAAGATTCATTAGTAACATCTAATAATACACCTTCAGGCCAATTTGAATAGGAACAGGTTAGTCTGATAACTCCAGATATACCCACCAGTCATGTTTTTGGAAAGCAGAATGTGTTCAACATTTGATGACATAATCATAGCTCTAGTTTCTCCTGTATCGACAAGAAATGGAATAGATGAATTCTGCACTGTAAAACTGACAAAAGAACCATCATGGTCTATTAGCATCCAAAGAAATCAGCTACAAAAATTGAGGAAAAAAAACTGACTGGGGAAAGTTCTGCAGCTGTTCAGCAAAAAGGAATGCATCCTCCACACATGACTTCCAGTAACCTACAGGAAGCTATAAGACAACTTTACACAGACCTGGTTAAAGTAAATTAAACACGTTTGGAGTATATCAACACAAACAACAAAAGGGTAGAAAGAATGGAAGAAACTTTAAACAGATATTCAGATGAGGAGATAAAGCTGCAAAAATCAGAGGCTGAAATGAAGAAAAGGCTGACTGAATATGAAACTGCTCAAGAAGAGATGTTTCAAAAAATAATAGAATTAGAGGACAGAGCACAGAGGGAAACCTGAGATTTTTAGGTATACCAGAGAAGCTGGGAGGAACAAACTTCATTCATTTTATGAAAGCAAAAATAAGCAACTGGACTGGTATTCCACAGCAGGCATTTTTAGTTGAAAGGAGACATCATGTTTATGCTCCAAACCTAACTATGAGAAAGCAGCCTAGACCTTTAGCAGTAAAGATGCAATCCTGCCAGCAGAAGGAGTTAATTCTGATAAAACTGTGGCAGAAGGACAAAATACTAAAAGTGGGAGACAGCAGATTGTTTTTGGAGAATGATTACTCAGTTTATACCAGGTAGAAGAGGAGTAAATTCATTCCACTGTTCAGGGAATGTCGAGACACAGGTATGAGATTTAAACTGCTGTACCTAGCTGTCTTTAATATATTATTCCCTGGAGATACAAAACCATTCTTTGATGAAATACATGCTAAGGAAGTAATACAAAAGTTTGTCCAAAAAAGTGAGCTGTGAAACAGAAGGAGATTCAGCTTCTTGTTCTTCTGGTAATCAAGACCACAAAGAGAGAGAGAGAGAGAGAGAGAGAGAGAGAGAAACTGTGCTTGTGAAACCTTTTCCACCATTTCAATGGAAAATATTGGAGAGAAGGAAGGAAGGAAGGAAGGAAGCATAAGAGTTGGCTACAAGAATCAAGAGCATGTTGAAAATGAAGCAGAGACAGAATTTGGGAGATGGAGATGAACAATAATAAAAGCAGTAACTTAATGTGGGATTACAATGCAGTAATTATATTTGTGAAATTGGACAGAATAAGAAAATTTGGAAATATTGGACTTTTTCAGAATTTGTTAGACTTGTGGGGACTCTAAAGTATATGACCTACTTCATGTCACTTTTTTTTTTCTTTTGGCTGTTCCAATTAGGGGTCGCCACAGTGGATCATCTGTTTCCATTTCTTCCTGTCCTCTGCATCTTGCTGTGTCACACCAACCACCTGCATGTCCTCTCTCACCACATCCATAAACCTTATCTTAGGCCTTCCTCTTTTCCTCTTACCTGGCAGCTTCATCCTTAGCATCCTTTTCCCAATATACCCAGCATCCCTCCTCAGCACATGTCCATACCAATGCAATCTCGCCTCTCTGGCTTTGTCTCCAAACCATCCAACCTGGGCTGACCCTCTAATATACATATTCCTAATCCTATCTACCCTCGTCACACCCAGTGCAAATTTTAACATCTTTAACTCTACCACATCCAGCTCTGACTCCTACCTTTTTGTCAATGCCACTGTCTCCAACCCATATAACATAGATGGTCTCACTACCCTCATGCAGTCCTTCCCTTTCACTCTTACTGGTACTCGTCTGTCACAAGTCACTCCTGACACTCTTCTCCACCCACTGCACCCTGTCTGTACTCTCTTCTTCACATCTCTTCCACACTTGCCATTACTCTAAACTGTTGATCCCAAGTATTTAAACTCATCCACCTTTGCCATCTCTACTCCCTGCATCCTCACCATTCCTCTATCCTCCCTCTCATTCACACACATATATTCTTAGTCCTGCTAACCTTCATTCCTCTCCTCTCAAGAGCATATCTCCACCTCTCCAGGGTCTCCTCAACCTGTACCCTACCCTCACTACATATCACAATGTCATCTGCAAACATCATAGTCCACGGGGACTCCTGTCTGAGCTCATCTGTCAACCTGTCCATCACCACTGCAAATAAGAAGGAGCTCAGAGCTGATACTTGATGTAATCCCACCTCCACCTTAAATGCATCTGTCACTCCCACTGCAGATCTCACCACTGTCACACTACCCTTGTACATGTCCTGTACCACTCTTACACACTTCTCTGCCACTCCCAACTTCCTCATACAATACCACAACTCCTCTTTCTCTAAGTCCACAAAGATACAATGCAACTCCTTCTGACCTTCTCTGTACTTCTCCATCAACACTCTCAGAGCAAACATCACATCTGTAGTGCTCTTTCCTGGCATGAAACCATACGATCACTAATCATCACCTCCCTTCTTAACCTAGCTTCTACTACTCTTTCCCATAATTTCATGCTGTGACTGATCAATTTAATCCCTCTGTAGTTATTACAACTCTGCACATCACCCCTATTCTTAAAAATCGGTACCAAAACACTTTTTCTCCACTCCTCAGGCATCCTCTCACTTTCCAAGATTTCATTAAACAATCTGGTTAAAAATTCCACTGCTATTTCTCCTAAACACCTCCAAGCTTCCACAGGTATATCATCTGGACCAACAGCCTTTCCATTCTTCATCCTCTTCATTGATATCCATACTTCCTCCTTGCTAATCCATTGCACTTCCTGATTCACTATTCCACATCATCCAACCTTCTGTCTCTCTCTCTCTCATTCTCTTCATTCATCAGCCCCTCAAAGTATTCTTTCCATCTGTTCAACACATTCTCCTCACTTGTGAGTACGTTTCCCTTATTATCCTTTATCACCCTCACCTGCTGGACATATTTCCTAGCTTGGTCCCTCTGTCTAGCCAATCAGTACAGGTCCTTTATCTCCCTCCTTAGTGTCCATCCTTTCATACAACTCTCCATACTCCTTATCCTTAGCCTTTGCCACCTCTCTCTTTGCCATGCACCTCATCTCCTTATACTCCTGTCTACTTTCTTCATCTCTCTGCCAATCCCACTTCTTCTTTGCCAACCTCTTTCTCTGTATACTCTCCTGTACTTCCTCATTCCACCACCATGTCTCCTTGTTGTCCTTCCTCTGTCCAGATGTCATACCAAGCACCTTTCTAGCCATCTCCCTTACTAGCTCTGCTGTAGTTACCCAGCTATTTGGTAACTCTTCACTGCCACCCAGTGCCCATCTTAACTCTTCTCTGAACTCTACCTCACAATCACCCTTTTTCAATTTCCACCATTTGATCCTTGGTGCTGCCCTCACACTCCTCCTCCTCTTCTTGATCACCAACATCATTCTACAGACCACCATTCTATGCTGCCTATCTACACTTTCCCCCATCACCACTTTACAGTCTCCAATCTCCTTCAAACTGGCCCTCCTGCATAGGATGTAATCCACCTGTGTGCATCTCGCTCCACTCTTGTATATCACCCTATGCTCCTCCCTCTTTTTAAAATACATATTCACCACAGCCATGTCCATCCTTTTTGCAAAAATCCGCTACCATCTGACCTTCTGCATTCCTTTCCTTAACACCATACCTAACCATCACTTCCTCATCCCTTCTGTTCCCTTCACCAACATGCCCATTGAAATCTGCTCCAATCACCACTCTCTCACCCTTGGGTACAGTCATCACCACTTCATCCAACTCACTCCAAAATGTTTCATTCTCATCCATCACACACCCAACTTGCAGAGCATATGCACTAACAACATTCATCATTACACCATCAGTTTCCAGCTTCATAAACATCACTCTATCTGACAGTCTTTTCACCTCCAAAACACTCTTGGCATACTGTTCCTTCAGGATAACCCCTGCCCCATTTCTACTCCCATCCACACCATGATAAAACAATTTGAACCCACCTTCAACACACCTGGCCTTACTTCCCTTCCACCTGGTCTCTTGCACACACAATATATCAACCTTCCTTTTGTCCATCATATCAGCTAGCTCTCTCCCTATACCAGTCATACTGCCAACATTCCAAGTTCCTACCCTCACTACCACACTCCTAACATTTCTTCTCTCTTCCTGCATTCGGGCATGCCTTCACCCTCTTCTTGTCCTTCCCCTTTGGCCAACAGTAGCCCAATTTCCGCCAGCACCCTGTTGGCTCACAATACTGGTGCCAGTCATTGTTAACCCATGCCTCAACCAATCTGGTATGTAACTCTGTATTGTTTTCCACATATCTCATTTGGCAAATGTTTTACACCAGATGCCCTTCCTGACACAACCCTCCCCATTTATTCGGGCTTGGGACCGGCATGAAGAAATGCACTGGCTTGTGCATCTCCAGTGGCTGGGTTATGATCAGAAAATGCTTGGGGAGGGGAAGGGAGGGAAGAAAGTTAACTGTAAGTAAAGAAAACATTTTTTCTTAATAGTACTATTTTTGTGGTGTATGGTTTTCATTGTATAGTATAAAGTAGTTTTCTCAGTTATTTTAAAGTGTAATGAGGATTGTAAATAAGTGCAGATGTTCTTTTTTTCCTTTCTTTCTCCCTTCTCTCTTTCTTCTTATTCAGTTTTAAGCAATGTAGGCACCGCAATGCAACAAAAAGCCTGGTTAAAAAGCATCATAAAAGAAAATGTGCTTTTTCTCATTCCCGCATGGGGGAATGACTGGATGAAGAACCATAAATTGATTTAGTAACAAGTTTTAAGAGAAAGCGTGTAAATGAAAATTAATGTTGAATATTATACATTTTTTTCCTAGCAAATGAATGTATGCTTAGTAGCAATTCTGTATCTGGCCTTCATGTCTCCATGAAAACAATCGGATAAAGAGAAATTGGCTGCCTGGTTCTTTCTCATATCTCCATGGAGACAGTCTGATAATGAGAAATTTGCTGTCTGGTTCTCATATCTCCATGCAGACAATCTTATAAAGAGAAACTGGTTGCAGTCTGGTGGGGAGTGATTGGCAGGGGAAAAAGAAAAGAGAAACTGGCTAGGAAATAATGTTATCTGAAAGCATTCAGGGGTTTAGAGCTATAAGGATAAGGCAAAACCAGTTAGCACTTAGTAGAAACACAGGCTGCACCATGCATCTTAGCATGGATAACCTTTCTTTTAGGTTAACTCAAGTCAATGAGTGTGACTGTCAGTTTGGGACATTTATTCCTATTAGCAGGATAAAACTTCAATATTTGAAATGCACATAGTTTTTTGTGTGTTAGTATTAAATTAATCGGTTTTAGGGGGTATCAGGGGTTTGTTTGTGTTTTTGTTTGAGGACTTTCAATAAAATGAAAAGTTTTGTAAGATGTGACATAGGCTCAGATGGATATAATAAGAAACAATTATATAAAAGTTCAACCTGCCAAACAGTGTATGCACGTAACACAAAAGCTGGAATTAGACATTTAACAAAAAGGTGTTATACAAAAAAGGTGGGAATAATAACTTTTGAATACAATTATGTTTTCTGTAATGTCTTTAAATGTCAATGGTCTCACAGATAAATACAAAAAAAAGAACAGTGAACTATATTAAAAAATGTAGAGTGCAAATAGCTATGTTACAGCAGACATGGAAAGAACCGAACATGCGAATATGATAAAGAAAGGTTTTCAAGACAGTTATTCAACAAAATATCTGGGACAAAAGAAAAGAGTAGTACTTATATTCATTGCAAGAGCAGCTCCAATAGTGACAGAAGAGGATAAAAAAGATAATAATGGCAGATTTGTAGTGCCACCTAAAACAGCTTTGATGGAGCTTGAGAAAATCCTGGGAGAAATAATAATTTTTCAGCAAGGAATATTACTTGTAGGTAGGAACTGGACTTTGATTTGAAAATGAGTCTGGGAGGCCCACAAAGGAAAGTATAACAAAGGAGGCTAGATGTTAGAAAACATTTATGAAAATATTTGGCATGGAAGATGTGTATTCAGTAAAAGGAGTTCAGAGTGAATTTACATATTATTCCTCAAGATATGAAAAACTGGGCTAGGCTAGACAGAATTTACATTTCACAGGAAAATGTGCATTTAATTGAAGGTCTTGATATGCACCCAATAACTATTTCAGATCATGTGCCAATAATTAAAATAAAAACACGTGGTAATGAAATAAAAATGAGACGTGCTTTCCCACCTGTGTGCTGAAAAGAGAGGAATTTAAGGAATGGGTAGTGGGAGATTATTTAGGAGCCATTAGAGAAGATAGAAATTACTTCTGAAAATATAGCTAGGGAGTGGGATAAAATGAAGGTGATGTTTAAAACTAGACTGGAAATAAAAGAAAGGGAGCTATGGTTAAAAAGTAACACAAATTATTTAGAGGGACTGACAAATGTTAAAGTAGTGCAGATTAGGGGGAATCTCACAGAAGAAGAAGAGAATCAACTGCAGAATGCTAAACAGAAAATAAGGGATTACTTCGATAATATATACGAGTTTAGAAAGATTGCTGTTAAGCAACTGTTTTTTGGTAGTAACACTAGAGCACAAAACTTTTAACACAAAGACTCAGGCAACAGAAAGTAGAAAGGACTGTCACCAAGCTTAGGGAGCCTGTAACAAGGAAGATGACAAGAGATCCTGTAGATATATAAAAATATGTCGGAAATTCTATGAAAGTCTGTATAAAGAAGAGAAATATGGAAATCAAGAAAAGATACAAATGGAAATGTTTATGTAAGCATTAAATATGCCAAGTTTAGTGGTAGATGAGGCTCAATTACTAACAGGATAGGAGGAGATGAGAAAAAAGTTGTGATGTGTAACCAGTCTACAGGAAAGCCCCCGGGAATAGATGGTATTCCTGTGGAAGTTTGGCAGCTAGGAGGGAAAAAACTGATAAAGATCTGGAAGGTTTTGTTTAACAGTATTTTAATAAGAGAAATGTACTGACAAACTGGAAGAAAGCAGTGGTAGCTGTAATATCTAAACAGGGTAAAGTTCTATCAGATCCAGCTTCATACAGGCCCATTTCAATAATTATTAAGTGTTCATGTCTATAATGGCTAAAAGAATGGCAAAAGTAATGCCAAAATTGATAGATATGGATCAGTTTGGTTTTGTGGAGGGGAGGAAAAGACGTGACAACATTAACAGAACATTGATGATCCAGAGGGAAGCAGAATGTAGGAAAATACCATTGTTGTTGGTGTGTCTTAGTGCAGAGAAAGCATTTGACAGAGTAAGCTGGGCTCTATGAACAGGGCAATGGAAGCATTTGCATTTCCTGAAAAAATTATAAGGTTGATTAGGAGGCTATGTGAGGGATCGGAGGCAAATATTAAAGTGGGTGGGGTTCTCTCTGATAATTTCTGCTTGAGCAGAAGAACCAGGCAGGGGTGTCATCTTTCCCCTTTGTTATTTGCATTATATTTAGAACCATGGGCAAAGAAAATAAGGGACTCAGAAATTCAAGGATATAATTGGTATGGTACTCAAGAAATGCTGGCTGTATTTGCAGAGGATAACATTTTATATCTGACAAAATGAGAAAGAGATATTACAGTGTTGTGGAGCATTTTGATTCAGTTTCAAATCTTTTCAGGATACAAAATTAATGAAGCTAAAGCAAAGGCAATAGTGGTAAATGATGTACCTACATACGAATTGGTTCAGCAATATACACATTTATAGGGACATGATAAAATGAAGTATTTAGGGGTAAGGATTAAAATGATTCTGGTATGGTAGCTAAGTATATGTGGGAAGAGACTAAAAAAATAATACAAAAACTAAGAAAATGGAAGCTTTGTTTTATGGATATGTATAGTAATATACAAGCAGTGAAAATGTTTTAGTCCCTTTAATCTTATACACAGGTCAGGCATATTTTTTATCAAACGGAAGAGAAATTGTAAATAGCAATTGATAAAGAGCTGAAGGACTTTATCTGGGACGGAGAAGATGGCAAGAATCAAATCGGATAAGTTGATTCTTCCAGTAGAACAGGGTGGATTGGTATTACCAGATTTGAAGAGGTATTTCAGAGCTACACAGTGAATGCTCCTATAAGTAGCACAAGCAGAAAACTATAGTTCAAAGTGGAAAGAGTTGATGATGAAACAGGGAGGATGCTCAAGAAACAAGAAGAGACTGGGATTTTGGAAGCAGTCCTGTAAGGGGAATGACAATAATCATATAGAATATTATATCTATTAAGCGGAAGAAAGTATCCTAACAACTAAGCCAACACAGGAATGGAGAAAGGAGATTTTGCCAATAGGGATGACTGCAATTAGGGATACAGACAATAGGCAAGAGGGGGCTGGCAAAGGAACCAAAGTATTGGGAGCAAATAACTAGGGAGAGAAAGATAGACTGGGAAGACACCATGAATTTACTTGGAGTGCAGGTTAGAGATTGCCTTCCCTATCAAGGACTGATAGAGTATAAGCAAAGAGAAAGAAATAGGGGGTCCTAAATGAAAGACCAGCACTGATGGAGTTTTTAGTAGAATCTAGAACAGAAGCTGCTGTTAAAAAAGGAATAATTAGTACAGCATATAAAATACTGTATGATAACTATAAGAATCAATCAGAGAAGGTTAGAAAGGATTGGGAAGAGAGATTGGATAAGCAGTTATTTCATTGACTGGACTAAACTTACAACTATAGCTCCTAACCTTAATATCAACCTTCATGGCTTCCAACTCATCACCTCCCCTACTCACTACAACAAAAACTCCACTACTGGCCCTACCCTACACTGGATCCTCACCTCAGATCCCAAAATTTATCAGAACCCTGGGACATCTCCAAACTCTTTAAGCGATCATTGTCCTACCTGTATTGAAAGATACTCCCTGCAACCACCCAAATACCACCTATATAGAGACTGTCGTAAACTTGCCAACTTCAATCCAGATTCTTTTAACTCTAAACTGTCCAACATAGACTGGTTCTTCCTTCATCAACTCCCTCTCAACAAAGCTGTCAATTCATTTAACTAGATCATCCTAGACATACTAAATTCACTAGCACCTACCAGAAAAATCAGAATAAAATCTTTGTCCCTTGGCTCACCAAATATGCATGCACCATTATGCACAAAGAGATCATCATCTTCTTTCAGCTGTTCCCATTAGGGGTCACCACAGCAGATCATCTGTTTCCATTTCTTCCTGTCCTTTGCATCTTACTCTGTCACACCAACCACCTGCATGTCCTCTCTCACCACATCTATAAACCTTATCTTAGGCCTTCCTCTTTTCCTGTTACTTGGTAGCTTCATCCTTAGCATCTTTTTCCCAATATACTCAGCATCCCTCCTCAGCACATGTCCAAACCAACGTAATCTTGCCTCTCTGGCTTTGTCTCCAAACCTTCCAGCCTGGGCTGACCCTTTAATATACTTATTCCTAATTCTGTCCACCCTCATCACACCCAGTGCAAATCTTAACATGTTTAACTCTGCCACATCCAGCTCTAACTCCTGCCTTTTTGTCAGTGCCACTGTCTCCAACCCATATAACATAGCTGATCTCACTACCCTCTTGTAGACCTTTTATGCACAAAAGAGATAGTGTCTGAAAAGCTTGGGTCAAAAACAAATCTTCTTCTCTACTTCAGAAGTACAAAGAGCTCAGAAACCTTTCTAAAAACTAGTTAACAATGATAAGAAAATTTTCTTTTGATCCATCCAATCATGCCCACAGAATAATCCAAAAAAATTCCAGACAACCATTAATAAACTTTTTTATCCTGGCAACCCTACCACACCCAACCCCTTCCCTCATAACACCACTACTGAAACGTCCACCCTTCTAAACAACTAATTCATAGATGCTATCCAAAAGCTAACTCAAAATAACAACACTTCCTCTTCCCCACTTCATTTCCCAACAAAACATCTTGTAATAGTTTCCTCATCTAAACCTTTTCCCACCACTTACATCAAATCTTTCTTGCTCCCCTTCTGCTGATAAAGTACCTTCTTACTTTCTCAGAATTGTTGTGGAATCTTTTGTCTATCCTGTCTCTATACTCATAAATAGATCCATTAATGAAGCCTGTGTCTCCGATATATGGAAATCATTCTATACAATCCCTCTACATAAGGGAGGTAACTCCACTGACCCTTCTAACTTCAGGCCCATTGCCATTTTGTACCCTTTCTCCAACATTCTGGAGAAATGCATACATACCCAGTTACTTAAACATCTGCTTGACAACAACTTGCTCACCTCCACCCAACAAGGCTTCAGGCCTCACCATAGTATTTCCACTGCTTTGCTCTTTTTCACTCATACAGTAGCCGAAGCCTGTGACAACAACATGCTCATTTCCTGCCTATTCCTTGATCTCTCAAAGGCTTTTGATACTGTTTCTCACTCTAACCTTCTTAATAAACTCTCAGACCTCAACCTCTCCAGCTCCTCAGTTAGCTGGTTCTCCAGCTATCTCCCCAATATGCAACAATCTCTTCATTGGTAAACTGTCCTCTCACCCTTTTGCTCAGTCAACACAGGAGTTCTGCAAGGATCAGTCCTGGGCCCCCTCCTATTCAACATCTTCACAAACAAATGACATTTTTCTTGCAAACTCTCTACTCTGTTACAATACACTGATTATTTCACTCTCATCACCACTGCCCACAGTATTCCAGACCTTTTAACACTTATTCAAGACACGTTCTCAGCTGTAGAAACTTGGGTCTCCGATAATCAGCTAGTACTAAATCCTAAAAAAGCACAACTCCTTCTATTCTTTTCTAAAACACTGTCACAGCACAAATCCTCCTTTGTTATCACCTCCCTCAATAATACTATAACTAAAGCTGACCCTCATATCAAACTACTTGACACCATAATTGATGATGTATTAAAATGTGACCTATACATCCAACAATGCATAAAAAACACCAGAAACTTGGCCTACTTTACAGAAATCAAAAATGTCCCACACCTACCTCCAAAATTTTTCTGGCTTAGTCACTCCTCTTACCTTGTCTACTCTATGCTGCCCCTATCCTCACTAACATTCAATCTACTCTTTTGTCCAAACCTGACCAAACATACAACAAAATAGCCAGATTTGCCACTAATCTTCCTCATAACTCTAACCACAGTCTTGCTCTTAAGAAGCTTCAATGTCCTGAATTCTCTCATCAGCTACTAATTCCTCAGCTACAGATCACACATTCTGGTCTTTACAATCCCTGTTTCTGCCTTTCCCTCTCCAAACTTGTGTCTTACTACATCCCCCTCCCTCATCTCCACTCAACTGACAGACATCTTCTCGACATCAATAAACCTAAAAAGAACATTGGAAAGTCCCTTTGCAAGAACATTATAGCACATGTTTGGAACACTCTTCCCCCTAGCTTAAGAAATATTTCTCAATGACACCAGTGTAAAAGTTACTTAAAATACTACTTCCTAAATACTTGGTCCTGCCCATGCTAAACTCCCACTTGATGTGTCTGTAGTCTCTACCTCCCCTCTGTTTGTATCACTCCTCTTCAAATCTATTGAATTATTTCCTTCCATATCTCTTACTCTCACTCCTCATTTCTCGTCTTTTCCATCTAACATGTAATACAGTGTTTTCTTTTCTTTTATTTTAACACTTATAGCATCTTACAGATGAAACCTTTAACTTTAAAATTATACTTTCACTACTGTTATACCACTGTTATGTCTTTTTCCTGGTGATACTCTTGTTATATAAGCTATACTACCTTTTCATACATTGTATACTATGGTAATGGGAATTTTTCCATGTAACATTTAAGGCTTTGTGCTACTGTATATATAGAGGAACTTTTTTCCTTGGGTTTTGGGAACTGTACTTTGAATCATTATGTCTATTGTATTTTTTATTGTATGTTTGCATGTGGATTGGAACTTTTCTCCTCAGGTCTCCACTGAAAATGGGCCTTTGGCTCAGTTGGACCAACCTAGTTAACAAATGTCAAATAAATAAAAAATAAATAAAAACAATGGGAAGATTGGGAAGATATATGCATGTCTCCCAAATATGCAATAAAATCTAGAAGATTTAGGATTTTTGCTTGGAAATTTTTACATAGCAGACAAATAGGCTCCAGAGAAATTTTCCTCAGGTAGACAGCAAATTTTGGAGGTGTGACGGGGAAGAAAGAGGTAACTGGGAACATATTTTTGGGAGTGCATTGAGTTGGTGGACTTTAAGGATTCCCTGTGGGATCACTGTCAGAGATGCTGTTTGGGCAGATTGGTGTGATGAGGGAGATGATTTTTCTGAGCTATGATACAGAATCAGAATTGTCTAGACATGGTAAGGCCTTGCTGTGTCTAATTATGGTGGCTGCCAAAAAAGCAATTACTTGAAATTGGAAATCAAAATCTAAACCAACTATACTAGAAGTAGTGAATATAGTAACAGAGGTAAAACAACTGAAACTGAGATCTTTAGAAAAGGGTATGAGCAACCTACATAGGAATAAATGGGAACTGTGTGAAAATTACTGGGTAGATTATAATTGATGTGTAATGTTTATAACTGGATGTGTCTCAGTATGGTTTGTGATGTAAAATGCTTGCAACAAGGATTGTGTCTGTGTGGTTGGTTTTCATTTATGTAAATTTATGATTGTGCCATAAGTGATAGTTTAATAAACATGTTTCTTTAAAAAAAGGCTGGAATTGAATAATTCATTTAATGTTTCTTAGTTGATATGATATATAGCAATATATATGAAGTATAATGTTTGTAAATGTGAACTTCTTAATGCAGTCTGATTACTTTTTATATAAATGTAAATTTGCCTGTGTCATAAGTGATAGTTCAATAAAGATGTTAAAAAATAGCACAGGCCTCTGCTGCCATTTAAAATGGTTAAAGGGGCCTAAGCTTTAGTGTTTTGGGTAATAAACCCAACCTTTGCAAAGGCTTGTCTGATGAAAGAAATGATGTGAGAGTGTTCAATCTCGCCTTTGTTCTTACACATGGGTTCGGAGCCGATCCTCGGCTCCGTGTCGGCCGCCTGCAAGCTCTGCATCGAGAAGAAGCTCGAGATCACCTAATACCCACAATCCCCCTCTGCCTTTACCTCAGATCTAGTTTGCCGCTGCAGCGTTCGCATCACTGGGTCGAGCTCGAGCACCTCAGATAAGATTTAGAATTTTATTCTTGTTTTTTCTCTGGTTCTTTAGCATTAGAAGTTGTTTAATAATAATTTGTGTGAGTGTGGTAAGGTAAAGGGAATCTCAGTTCCGTTAAAGTTATAAAACTTAGTCAGAGTTCTCTTTGGGGCCTACCACCCCTTATTGGATTTGACAACCGGATTGACTTCACTACTGGATTTGACAATTTTACCGGACTTGATTTTTTTCTTGATTTGACTATCTTGCTACTTACTTTGACATGTCTGAAAAGGCCAAATCAGGGTTCAAGCGTTGCCAATGTGGGCAAAAAATGTCAGTAACTGACAACCATAGTTCCTGTGTCTACTGTCTTGGCCCTCTCCATCTGCAAGAAGACTGCTCTATTTGTCATTCTTTCAGTGGGAGGGTCATGACAGATAGGCGCAGGAAATTAATGGACAGGGGTTTATTAAAACCTTCCTTTCAGGAGGCTCTGGATGCTTCTGACCAGGCATCCAAGTCCTCGAAGGAATCGAAGACGTCGGAGCCCAAGTCATCGGCTCCGAGCTCTTCCACTAAAGTTAGATCACCGGTTCCACAGACTTCAGGGCCGAGTGTTCAACTGTTGTCAGTTTCCGAGCCTCGAGTCTTGGAACCGGTGATGGAGCTCCCTCCCTCAACACTATTGAGGTCGGCTCCGTCTTTGGTTCCTTCGACCCGTTCTTCTAAGCTCTCCGATATCGATGTGGACCGTGTGGTGCAGAAGTTATTGGAACATTCGGCCCTATCCAAGCTTATTTCGGTTTCCACCCAGTTGGTGTCGAAACTTGAAGGCCTCCCATTATCTCCATCCATTCCTCCTCCGAGACCTGTCCAGTCTTTGGAGCCGGAAGAGGTTGATCTACTGATTGTGGAGCCCTCGGGGCCAGAACCGTCCTTTTCTCGGTCTGCTCCTTTCACCTCGACTCCGTCGGATCCGGTACCGGAGTCTTGGAGCCGACGATCTGTCCTTGGTTCCGGGGCCGAGAGTCGAACCGACGTTTCGGTTCCGACTCTTCCCCTCGGGGCCTCGGCGCGGATCGATTCGGCTCCGTCCTCGGGGTCGATGCCTTCGGTGCCTGTTTCGGGAATTCTTCCCATTTCTTCGGAACCGGGAGATTCTTCGACTCGGGACCCGGGGGCCTTCGATCTCATGAGGAAGGTGTTGTCTACCCAGACAACCACATCAGTAGAAGCAACCTCTCCTCCCCATAAAGGACCGTTATCTTCCTCTGCACCAACGGCCACATCCAAGCGTCGAGCACCGGTGTCTCAGCCACCCCTGGAGGGTGCCCCCTCTTCCTCGGAGGCTTCTTCGGATGCTCCCCCCGAAGAGGTCCCTAGGAAAAGATTGTGTAAGAGGAGACACTTAGATTCTCCACAAGAATCTTTAACATCCGATACTGACTTGGATGAGTCAGAAGGGTCCCCAAAGTCACCTTCAGAAGATGTCTCCTTTTCTGACATCTTGGAGATCCTGAAGCAGAGAGGTGATTGGCAGTCCCTCCCCCCTTCTGAGGATGAGTCAGTCTTGCTGAAGGCATTTGGTGCTCGCCCTTCCTCCTCCTGGGTCACTCCGCCCTTCGATGAGTTAATGGAGTTGATTGCTCAAGGGCGTGGAGACACCTGACACGGTGGAACCGGTCCCTAGGAAGCCTAATAAGTACATCACTGCACCCCAAGACAAGGCTTACCTCACTAAAGGAGTTCCAGTAGACGCCATGGTGGTGGCAGCGGCCACGAAAAAGGAGATGTCGGAGTCTTCCTCATCTGTCCATCCGCCTAACAGAGATTCTAGGACTATGGACAGATATGGGAAGCGCATTTTTAGTTCAGCGGCTTTTTCTATGCGGTCCCTGAACTATTTGACTCATTTTACACGCTTACAGAGGGATCTAGTCAAAGAGTTGGGAGATACCCTCCAGGGTACTACAGATGCTGCGGTCTCAGAGAAAGTTTCGGCACATCTAAATACCCTTACATCCATTGTTAACTCATCCATGAGGCTTATATCATACGCAGCCGAAGGATCGAGTAGGGCAGCGGCTTCAGCGATTGCTCTTCGTAGGCAATCCTGGATGCGCTTGTGTTCATTTGCGGAAGCCTTCAAGTCTTCCTTTACTAACGCCCCATTTGATGGTGCCACACTTTTTGGCCCTAAAGTAAAGGAGACCCTTACCCGGTGTGAACAGGAGGGAAAGACTCTGTCTGCTGTTGGAGTCCATTTTTCCACCCCTTCCAGACCGTACCCCAAAGGGCAACGTGGTGGGAAAATGTGGTTTCGAAAACCCCAAGGATCTTTCCCAGGCACACAAGGTGATGCCCCCTCTAGAGGCAGAGGAGGGGGCAGAGGTGGAAGACGCCGCGCGGGCGGCAGAGGGGGTCCGCAAAACCAAGGTGACAGGAATACCCCCCCTGGTAAATTTCCAGCACTCCTGAGAGGAGGCCCGACTGTCCTGCTCTGGAGGCAGTCGGGGGTCGCTTAGCTTTATACCCTCAGGCCTGGCAAAACATTACTACAGACAACTGGGTAAAAAGCGTTGTTACCAGAGGTTACAAAATACCATTCCTATCCACCCCCATTCCAAAGAAAAAACTCCCAGATGTACCACCCCATCTGCGAGACCCAGCAGCTATAGAAATTTCAAAGCTGCTAGAAAAAGAGTCATCCAACCAGTCCCAGCGGACCAAATAGGATTCGGGACTTACTCAAGGTTCTTTTTAGTTCCAAAGAAGACAGGGGACTGGAGGCCGATTCTGGACCTAAGCAACCTCAACACCTTTGTCAAGAAGGAAAAGTTCCGAATGGTCACGCTTCAATCGATCCTTCCATTCCTACAGAAGGATGACTGGATGTGCTCAATAGATCTGAAGGACGCATACTACCACATCAAAATGGCCAGGGCGTCCAGGGATCATTTGCGCTTCCGGCTGGGAGCCAGTCACTACCAGTTTCGAGCCCTGCCCTTTGGTCTGACCTCAGCCCCCAGGGTTTTCACCAAATGCATGGCAGTGGTAGCGTCTCATCTGAGGCGCCTAGGATTCCAGGTGTTTCCGTATCTGGACGACTGGCTCCTGTCTGCCACCACCAGGCGTCAACTGATACAGGCCAGGGATTACACCCTACAACTTTGTATTCACCTCGGAATTTCCGTAAATTTTGAAAAATCTTTACTACAGCCATCACAGCATATCTTATTCATAGGAGCGGAATTAGATACGCATCATTTGGTTCTAAGGCTTCCTACAGAAAGGATAGTCGCACTTCAAAACAACATTTCTCTCCTTCTGTCGTCCAAAAAATCCCCGGCAAAGCTGGTTCTGAAGGTCTTGGGTCTCATGGCAGCTTCTCTTATTGCGATACCATTGGGAAGACTGCACATGAGAATTCTACAATGGCTGCTGTTTGCACAATGGTCATTCCAACAGCTACCTCTGACACACGAAATTCTGATAACGAACACATGCAAATCACACCTAACTTGGTGGCTTCAGACTTGCAACCTTTCCAGCGGAAGACCATTTGTGTTACCCACACCGTCAGCGACGATAACCACGGATGCTTCCCTGATAGGGTGGGGGGGCATATTTCAGGGACAGACAGTCCAAGGCGAATGGACCAATCTGGAGTACAATCTGCACATCAATGTTCTGGAGTTGAGGGCAGTGTTTTTAGCGTTGCAACACTTTGCTCCCCTTCTTCCTCTAGGGACTATTGCATTTCAGACAGACAACATGTCCGTAGTCTGGTACATAAACAAGCAAGGGGGAACCAGGTCTTATCAACTATGCAGAGAGGCCATGAGAATTTGGCAATGGGCGGAGTCCACGGTCGCTTTCTGATCGCAACGCACATCCCGGGTCATCCAACGTCATAGCCGACAGGCTGAGCAGAGCAATACTGTTGCCTCACGAGTGGTCCTCAAACAGTCAGTTGCGAACATGATATTTCGCAGTGGGGCCAGCCTTCCTGCGATCTGTTTGCGTCTCCAATGAACGCCAAATGCAGGAGCTACTTTGCCCTATTACCCCTCCAGGGAAGTCCCCAGGGACGCTGGTGCACGATTGGCCCCGGGTCTCCTGTATGCTTTTCCTCCTTTTCCCCTGATTGCAAAGTTTCTGCAGAAAGCCAACAACCTTCAGAGGACGATAATCCTCATTGCCCCATTCTGGCCTCGTCAGATTTGGTTCCCCTTTCTATTGCATCACCGCATTCGGGGACCTTGGATGCTGGACCCAGAGCCAGATCTACTGACTCACTCGTCAGGAGTTCCTCACCCATCTCTCGAATCACTCCATCTAGCAGCTTGGCTGCTCCGCTTCCCTTTCTAGCCAGGTCTGATTCCCTTACACCGGTGGTTCAGAATATTTTAGTGGCTTCTCATAAAGCTTCCACTACAAAGACCTACACCTGTAAATGGAAACGTTTCGTCTTCTGGGCTAATTCACATCATTTGGACCCTGTTATAGCTCCGTTGAACAAGATCTTGGAGTTTTGACAGAATTGTTTCATGAAGGAGCTTCTCCTGCTACTTTAAGAGTGCAGTTGGCTGCCATATCTAACTATCATGTGGAAGAATGTGGTGCGCCTATTATGGCTCACAGGCTTTGTAAAGCTTTTTTAAAAGGATCTTTTCATATCAGACCACCAGTTAGAGTTCCTACATCACCGTGGAATTTGAACCTCTTACTTTCTAAATTGATGTTGCCCCCCTTTGAACCAGCCTCAATTTGCCCATTGAAATTTTTATCGTGGAAAACTCTATTCCTGGTGGCCATTACATCCGCTAGGCGAGTGTCTGAGCTTCAAGCTCTTTCTATTAAGCACCCTTATTTAATTTTCCACTCTGACAGAGTATCCCTTCGCACTAATCCATCCTTTCTCCCCAAAGTTTGCTCTACTAATAATATTAATCAGTCCATTGAATTACCCACCTTCTTCAAAAATCACTCTAATAAATTAGAGTATATGTTGCACAAATTGGATGTCCATAGACAACTCAGATTTTATTTGGATAGAACAAAAGATCACAGAAAATCTGATCAACTGTTTGTAGCCTTTGCTGACAGCAGAAAGGGTGTAGCAGTTACGAAACAAACTCTTTCCAAATGGCTAACTAATTGTATCACATACGTTTATGAGGCTTCTAATCAGACATTATCAGTCAAACCTAAAGGACATTCTACGAGATCAGTGTCTACATCCTTAGCTCACGCAGCTCGCTTACCATTAGACACGATTTGTGCGGCTGCTACTTGGGCTAAACCACATACATTTATCTCTCATTACAAAGTGGACAGGGTTTCTAGGGATAGGGCAACCTTTGGTTCCACTGTGCTCAAGAACGTTCTCCCGTGAGTTCCTCAGGATCATGGAGCTAGGGACGCTACCCATGTGTAAGAACAAAGGCGAGATTGAACACTCTCACATATAGAAGTTATGTCCTTACCATAACGTTCCATGTGGAGTGTTCATCTCGCCTTTGTTATTACACTCCCACCCTTCCCACCCTTAGGAAGAACGTTCGATTTGGTGCCTGGTCTGGAGTATTCTCCTTCTGCAGTTGCATTAGTTGTATTGCATGATACACTTGTGTATATATATATATATATATATATATGTATATATGTATATAGATGATCCTATCATTAGGTAAATTTTTGGTATGTGTGTGTGCTCTCTATGGCTGGTTTGCTTACAAACTAGATCTGAGGTAAAGGCAGAGGGGGATTGTGGGTATTAGGTGATCTCGAGCTTCTTCTCGATGCAGAGCTTGCAGGCGGCCGACACGGAGCCGAGGATCGGCTCCGAACCCATGTGTAATAACAAAGGCGAGATGAACACTCCACATGGAACGTTATGGTAAGGACATAACTTCTATTTATAGTGCTCCAAGACTATAATTTATTTGGAAAGGTAGATTCACCTGCCTTGACCTATTCAGTAGTTATAGAATCAAAGCAGGTCCTGGCAAATTTGCTGATGTGGAATTTCCCTATTCTAGTAGATGCTATTTTTTAATCATCCCATAGATAGGTTTCTCTTTAGTCTTCCTGTCTCGGTTTGCATGAAAGCTCTGAAGGGCTTGGAGCTCTTTTTTCAGCTCAATTTGAGCTGAATAATGATTTGGGTACAAGGAAGGTGCCCATGAAGATTTAGAAGCTGGCCAGCTGTTATATCCTCTGCAGGATACAACTCATGTAACTATGGCTACTGCAGCAGTGATCATAATGATGAACATCAATAGATGCCTTAGACTTTGCTTGGGGTCTGTGTCTTTGACAGTATAAATGCAAGGTATTTGGAACAAAAAAGGCAGGCCAAACCACCTCAAACATCAAAGGGATATTGCCAGTAATAAATGTATTCAAGTTTCTGAATCATCAGTGGCCCCTTGGTCCTGTATAAGAGATCACAAACTACACCACAGCTTTGCTAGGACCATTCTTCAGGGGCTCCTGGACTCTCATCCTTTCAAACCTCATAGCTCTGGTATTCTACCCATATCACTAAGGCTACTGCAGCAGTGATCATTCTAACATCTGCTGTTTTGGTAAGATCTGATGTTGTCATCTTCATTTTCAATAACCTGTGGGTCTTGGTTCCGACCCTCGGAAACAACCAGCTACTCTAAAAGCTTGAGATTCCAGAGCTGAGCTCCTCTCTTCTACCCACAATGCCCCATTGCCCATACTACCTCAGATCTTGTTTGCCCAGCATTTGTTAAGCAGCAAGGTTCCTGGGCTCTAAGCTTCTCAGTGAGTTTCTTGTTTTTGACTAATATTGTGTGTACTGTCTCTCCTTCTTCTTCTGCCTTCCTACTCTATCTTCCTTACCAGTAAGTAGTTTTCTTCTGCCTTTGACCCTTTTTTTCCCTCTCTTTAAGTGGGTTTCATTCATCATAGTTTTCTCTTCCCTCTTTCTAGTTTAAAAAAAGCCTTTTCCTTATCTGTCGACTCCTCTTTCTATTTTTATGGCTGATCAGAAACCCCTTGGGTTCAAGAAATGCACTTCCTGTGGGCATAAGATCCCACTGTCTGATGCCCACAGAGAGTGCATGTACTGTCTTGAGCCTGCACACTTGGATGCCCACTGTGAAGTGTGCAAAGGGTTCTACCCTAGGACTTTGGTAGATAGGAGGAGCAAACTTATCCTTAAGGGTTTCCTTCCTCCTCCCGCCTCTTCAGTCGTTTCTTCCACTTCAAGGGCTCAACCCCCCCAAAAAAAGTCCCAGGAGGCCCAGGAGAGCAGGAAGTGTTCACCCATGAGGTCCTCCTCGGATCCACCCAAGAAGGTTTTGAGAGTTTCGGAGCTGACCCATACTGATCTGGAGTCATCGGCTCCTATATCCTCCCCGATCATCTTCCATGGCTTCAGGGCCTAGTGTGACTTCTGTGGCAGTTTCAGTTTTTGTTTCTGCTCCCAGCTCATTGCCATCTGGACTGTCTAGGAGGTCTCCCTCCCATTCAGCCAGGAGATCTCTAAGACCCCCTCTTCCCACTTCCTCCAGGTCTTCCCAAACCCTTTGCTCCAAGGACATGGGTAGACTGATGAGGCAGTTCCTCAAGGCCCAGATCTAGGTGGGGCTTGTGTCCACTCCATCCACATCTGGATCCATGAGAGTTTCCCCATTCTGACCAGTAGCACCTTCTCCAACCCATCTTTCAGTGTCGGAGACCTTGGTTCTGCTGGTCTCTGGTGATGGGGTGTTGGAGCTGTTCAAGATTCCTTCATTGCCTCTGACTGTTTCTTTGACACACTCAACCCTGACCGCATCACTTCAGAGTGTGACTAAGAGCCACAGTTTCGAGGTTGACTCCAGAGGTTGATGCTGACTCGAAGTTTTTGGCGCTGTCTCTCCCTCTCTGGGTGTTGGCTTTCTACAGCTTGTCTCTGACTCCCCTTCAGAGCAGAAGGATTGTGCCTACCGGGAGGAGTCTGCTTCAGTGGCTTCAGCCCCGAGGGAGCTACTTTAGGAGGATCAAAGCCCTTCTTCTTTTGAGGTGATGCAGAGTGTTTTTTTCTCACCCTGGGAGAGCCTCAGCATGCATGTCCTTGGAACCTCCCCATTCCCATTCTGGTGTGGTGCCTGTGGCCTCAGCTCTGTCATATGGACAGCTAGGACAAGAATGCCTCCACAGTCTCCCCTCTGTGGATACACAAGAGTCTTGCAACACCTCCCAGGAGTGTCCCACCAAGGAGGTCCCCCTCAAAGATATTGTGTAAGAGGAGGCACATGGAGTCCCCTGTCCTGGAGTTCAAGGAAGGAGAAGGGTCCACCTAGTCACCACCTGACAAAATCTCCTTGGAGACATTCTAGAAATCCTACACCAGAGAGCTGGCTGATCTGCCCAAAACCCTTCTCTGGAGGAATTAGTTCTGTGGGAGGCTTTCAAGGTCTGGCCCATCACTAGGACATGGAAGGAGCCAGATATGATAAAGCCAATCCCCAAGCGGGCAGACCCGATTTTGAGTCCCCCTTTGGACAAGACCTTTTAGACCAAGGGTATCCCGGTAGATGCTATGATTGTCATGCCAGCCACCAAGAAGGAGCTTGCACAGGAGAAGTCTTTTGTCCACCACCCAACAGGGAATCATGAGCGTTGGACAAATTTGGGAAAAGGGTTGATGGCTCTTCCATGTTTACCTTGATGGCATTAAATTACTTATCGTACTTCACGAGGCCAGAAAGGGATCTGGTGAAGGAACTTTGTAGCTCGTCCCCTGGGTCCATGTCTACTGAGGAACAGAAGTCCTTTTCCTCTAGACTGGCCACCCTTCAATCACTGGCTAATGCATCCATGAGGCTGATATCCCACACTGCAGAGTGTACCTCAAGGGTGACAAGTTCTGGCATTGCCATAAAATGCCTTGCCTGGATGATGTTATGTGACTTTACAGAGCCCTTTAAACAGTTCTTTATCAGTGCCCCTTTTGATGGCTCCACCTTGTTTGGGCTTACATTTCGTGATACACTCTCCCACAGCAAAAAGGATGGAGAGACCCTGTCTGCCATCAGAATCTGTTTTTCTACCCCCATAAAGTCCTTTTTCAGGAACCAGCATGAGAGTAAAAGGCATGATTTCATAGTCACAGGTCCTTTTCAGGACACACAGGGAGGTATTTCCTCCAGGGGTAGACGGGAGAACAACCAGAATAGAAGAAGCTGCACACACAGCTAAGGGGGTCAAAATCAAGGTTCACAGAAACCTTTCTCTGACCGAATCTTCCAGCACTTCTGAACAGTTGCCTGGATGCCTTTCTCTGGAGGCAGTCGGGAGGTGCTTTTCCCTGCACCTTGCAGCCTGGGAGGCCATCACAAATTATCACTGGGTGCTAAGGATCATATCCAGAGGGTACTGCATTCCCTTTTTAGAAATTCCCAGACAAAAAAAAATCACCTCTTCTATGTTTCACTCAGTCAAAGGGAGGATGCGGCCTTAGAAATAAAAAAACTACTAAACAAAAGAGCCATCCAAATGGTCCCCCTGGTCAAGTCGAATCAGGTGTTTACTCCATGTCCTTTTTAGTGCCCAAAAAAACAGGGGACTTACAGCTGATTCTAGACTTGACCACCTTGAACAAGTTGTGAAGCACATGAAGTCCGGGATGGTCACAATTCAGTCCATTTTACCTCTTCTGAGGATGAACGATTAGATGTGCTCTGTAGACCTGAAGGGCACATACTACCACATAAAAAGGGCCAGCCGCTCCAGGCAATTTCAAGCTGGGAGCCAGTCACTACCATTTCAGATCACTCCCGTTTGGCCTCAACACAGTCCCGCGGATGTTCACCAAAATGTTTGGCAATGGTGGCAGGGCACCTCAGGATGCAAGATTTCCAGATTTTTCCTTATCTGGACAACTGGCTTCTGACTGCTTCAACTAAGCATCTACTGATCCAGGCCAGGGACTATCTTTTACATCTGGCTCCACTCCTAGGAATCACAATCAATATTCAGAAATCTCAGATGCAACCAGTTCAGGTTATATATTTCATTGGAGCATATCTGTAAACAAGGGTATCCCATTCTTTTCTAATGCCAGAGAGGATTGCAAATTTAAGACTTCAGGTCAGGTACATTCTCTCTGTCCCAACCACTCTGGCCAGCTTGATTCTTATGTTCATAGGTTCATACTAGGCTATCTGCCCTAGGGCATTTATAAGCCTAGCCAGAGTGTGTTTGGCTTTCACCCCCCCATTTTAAATGAATTTTGCTATGCCCTTTTTCGTGGTTAGTATACTGTACCTCTGTCTAACAGTGACACAGAAGTGATACCCGGGGTTAACCTACTATCTCCCATCCACTCATCAAGATTCCTCTTGAAGAGAGTCAATGAGGGACTCTGCCTAACCTGGACTGGGATTTTATTCCAGAGTGAAGGGAGCCTCTGGGTTATGAATCTGTCCCTCCAGCATGTCCTATTTATTTCAGTGCTGAGGTTCAAGTCTCTCGAGCGTGTAGCTCAATGGGATTTGGATTTTCTGAGGTGCAGCATGTCCATTAATTCCGGGTTGGACATGGCTTTATACGTCAGGCACAGATCGCCTCTGAGCAGGCGGTATGCCACTGAGTAGAGCTGGGGTTTCTTTAACCGGGCAGCATATGGCATCTGTTTGAGCCCTTTGATCCTCTTGGTGAGGTACTTTTGGGGTCTTTCCAGTTGCTGCAGGTGTCTGGTAAGGTACATCCCAAAAGGGGCATTGTACTCATTTATGGGCCTGATGAGGGATGAGTAAAGAGGCACAATGACCTCCCCTGATCTAGATGTGAATCCCTTCATGATTAGGTGGGCTATATAAAATGTTTTTCTAACCACTTTGGTCACGTGGTTGTCAAATGAGCGATTGCTATCAACTTGGGTCCCCAGGTCCCTAATTACTTCTTCCGTACTTAATGGATTACCACCTATGTGGTAATTTGTAGGCACTTTGTTTTTGCCAAAGGGGATGACTATAAAGACATTAGGTTCGATGGCAGCCACTATAACATTCCGACCTACTGCTTGCTTACACATGTGGATCCTGCAATGGACATTAGCAGTCCAGTGGCCTCTTCACAGGCATGCCCCATCAAATTCTCCCAAGTATGCAAGGATTCTCTGCTTTGGTGGCTTCACTCCACAGGCATTTCTCAAGGACAGCCATTCATTCTCCCTCCCACAAGTGCCATAGTGACCACAGGTGTCTTCCAGATGGGGTGGGGGGACATTTTGTGGGCTGGACAGTTCAAGGCAAGTGGACGTCCTAAGAGACCAACTTGCATATCAACATATTGGAGATGATGGCACTTCTTCTAGTGTTACAAGATCTTCACAGCCTTCTACCACCAGGGATTATTGCTATACAAACAGACAACATGTCTGTGGTTTGGTACATCAACAAACAGGGGGGGAACCAGGTCCTACCCCCTATTTTGGGAAGCAATGAGGGTATGGCAGTGGGCAGTCTCTACCAACCACTTTCTGATAGCAACGTACATTCTGGGAGAGTCCAACATATTAACAGACAGGCTCAGTTGAGTGTTACTGATACCTCACGAGTGGTCTTTGAATTAGTCCATGGCAGATTTGATCTTTCAGAAATGGAGTCAACCTTGCTGTGATCTGTTTGTGTCCCCTCTCAACAACAAATGCAGCAGGTATTTTGCCTTAATCTATCCTCAGGGACAGTCATCCAGAAATGTTCTAGTCCATGCTTGGCCTCTCAGTCTTCTCTATGCCTTCCCTCTTTTGCCATTAATTCCCAAGTTTTTACAGAAGGTTTTCAGGTTGAAGAGCAAGGTAATCCTCATTGTCCCCTTCTGGTCCCAACAAACCTGGTTCACCTTTCTTTGGTCGCATCTGATATGCCCACCATTGAGTTTGTAGCCGATTCCGGATCTTCTTTCTTACCCATCAGGACATCACCACCCAGACCTTCAAGGTTTGAAGCTAACAGCATGGTTTGTCTTTCTTCCTCTAGCCAAAGAATTCTGATCCCCTCCTTTAGGGTCTTCAACCTGCAGGGTTTATAAAAGTAAATAGAAATGGTTCTCCATTTGGGCTCAACAAAACAGATAGACCCTTTTATGTCAACTATTGTGGTCATTTTCGATTCTTGGTATCCCTCTTCCATAATGGTGTTAGGTACTCCAGCATTAATGTCCAACTTGCAGCTATTTCCAACTTTCATTTAGGCCTAGATCTTCCCCATCCCAAATCATCTAAACTTTGCAAAGCCTTCTTTAGAGCCACCTTGTTACTTCACCCGCCAATCAAAGACCCTACCCCTCCATGGGAGATAACTATGGTTCTGCAAGCACTGGTTCATCCTCCCTTTGAACCAGCGGCTACAGTTAACTTAAAATGTCTGCCTTGGAAGACCCTTTTTCTAGTGGTTATCACCTCTGTGAAAAGAGTGTCCGAACATCAAGCTCTTTCTTCTAAATTCAGGTATTTAATTTTTCACAAAGTCAGGGTAACTTTACCTATGAACCCATCTTTTTTTCCTAAGGTACCAAGGAGGGGAACATTAATCGGTCTGTCAGTCTTCCTGTATTTTTCCCTAATTATCAGTACAATGAAGAGTACACCCTTCATTTGCTGGATGTACATAAGCAATTATGTTTCTACTTAGACAGAACCAAATCCTTCAGAAATTCTCAGACATTTGTAAACTTTGTGGAGGGAAAGAAAGGAAAATCCATTGCAAAGATTACTCTGTCTAAATGGTTGAGAGAATGTATTTCCTTTATCTATTTTGCCAGAAACATACCCTTGCCAGGTCCTATTAAAGCTTATTCTAAAAGGTCTATGGCGAGTTCTCAAGTCTTTTGGTTCATAGTTTCGATTGAAGATATTTGTGCTGCAGCTACCTGGTGAAATCCATACATTTGTTTTGCATTATAAGATGGATATTGTATCCAGAAGCAAGAGTGCCTTTGGATCTCTCTTACTCTGGAATATCCTTCCATGAGAGCCAACCTGTTTTTTTTGGTAGCTGGGGACTCTGTTCCACAGGTTGATGAAAATGAAGGTGACAACATCAGATAAAGAAGGTATGTTCCATCTTCATTTTTCATTAAACATCCCCCCTTCTCACTTTAAGTCTTTGGGAGACCTAGTGGAACTCTCAGAGGAACAGTGTACAATTTTGTTTTATTTAAAAATAACCAGTGCACTTTTTCTTATGGCCAAAAGGTAATATTTTCTGAACGCATACAAGCTATTTTTCATATCTGGGAGGAGAACAGAGACCAGAAAAGAAGAGACAGCAATCAATGTAAATGGAAACACAGGTTGCAGTATGTGCTTTTGCATGGGTAACCTTAATTTTAGGTTAGATAATACTTGTGGGTGCAGCTGTCAGTTTGAGGCAATTGTTCCAACCTGCAAGGTTAAACTTCAGTTTTTGAAAATGTACACAATTCTGTGTTTGTTGTTCATAGGTTCATAGGTTCATAGGTTCATACTAGGCTATCTGCCCTAGGGCATTTATAAGCCTAGCCAGAGTGTGTGTGACTTTCACCACCCCTTAGGATGAGAATACTATACCCATTAGTTTGCTGTGCCTCTGTCCAGCAGTGACACAGAGATGATTCCCGGGGTACACAGAGATGATTCCCGGGGTAACACAGAGATGATTCCCGGGGTAAGTTGAACTCCTGATTTTCTTTTCTTTTCTCATAGTTTTGGATGATCATCTTTATATAGGATGCACTTTTTTGTCCTTATGCTATGGGAAAATTCGATCTGAGGTTGTGTGGGGGAGTGGGGCATTATGGGTAGAAGCGAAGAGTTCAACTCTGGAATCTCAAGCTTGGAGAGCGGGCCAGTCAGTTCCGAGGGTCAGAACTGAGACCCACAGGTTAATGAAAAATGAAGATGGACAACACAGATGGATGTTATGGTAAGAACATAACTTCTTTTTTTACTTAGCCAACTATACTTCTTTTCACACTGGTTGTTTGATCAGGTTGAACTTCTATTGTGTAGGATCTTGTTTCAAAGTTTTTCATCACAGTATGACTTATGTTTTCTTCTTCAGTAGTTTGTCTGGCAAATTTGTAAGATGGATTCCAACAAACCATCAAGGACACCTTTTTGGTCTTGCCTTTGAAGTTACAAGTTGGATCAAGGAGAAAACGTGAACATTATGTAATTTTTCTGGGTCCAGACCACATAAAGAAGTATGGTATCTGTCACAGTTTAAAAGTAACTACCCAGGCTAGGCAATACAAGCTCCTGCAAGACGTTTTGAAATGTAAAATACCCAAGAAATCTGGAAAAAGATACTACTTTTTTTTCACCTTCCTCTAGCTACAGTCATTATTGTGACATTTCCTCTTGGAAGTTGTTAACCAAAGATACATGCATTTCTTAATAGAGGAGTCCTGTCTTCTATCAAGAAGACTTTTCATGGTACCCATTTTTGCCAAGATGAATTTGAGATGAGAGCCACTAGGGGCCCCTAGTCTCCATCCTCCTTAATCCCATTCCAGGGAGAGGGAAAATCCCCTAATCAGTCATGATTTCTGTGGATAGAGACTCTTTCTATGTTATCACATTCTTGGCATTGATTCCCTGTCTGGGCACCATAGTGGGGACTCTGGCAAACTGTCAGAGCTGTTTAGTGCATCCTCCATGAAGCCTCATGGAGTCTTCCATCCTTTGTTGTTAAGGGCTGCATCTGGGTCATCATTGGTGTTACCTTTTACTTGACCATTTACCAGCTGCTTACAGCTTTGCTCTTCACAGCTGAGTGGTCAGTTCTGTATTTGGTTGTAAAGGACTTTTCTACATACATAGTTTTTTTTTCTGAACATATACTTTCTCCAAGTTTATGCATCCTCTGAGGCTATATATTTAGAGATTGGGGTGTGGGGGCAGACAGCACATGTCAGAGGTGGAGGGCATCTTGCTTCCCCTTCAAAAACATTGTTTACTTGATGATAGTTGTGTGTGTATGCATCTTTGAATGATCAGCAATGAGGTACTGAAACTCAAGCAGTTGACACTTGAGGTGCTAAAGAGAACCCACCCTTGGTGTCTTCACCAAGGGTGGAGATTAACCCAAATTATAATAAGTTTTGGGTGTCTGAGTCAGAGCCTTCAGCATGGAGGATGTGAAGGACATGTCCCCCACAGAAAATGCCTACGTTTGAAAACCACATTAACAAATGTCATTTGGATTGCTTTCTAACTGACTGAATGAAACTTAGTACAGGATCAGCTTCACCTGCTTATTTATTGGTTAAGGAGAATTTTATATGACCCCATCCCTTGATAGACATCATTCTAACCAAAAGGAAAACAAATCTTAAAAGTAGTTATTCCAACTGAAGATGTATATTATATAAAATTATCAATTTTCTGTCAAAATAATTTGAGTAGGAAGAAGATTACTCAGAAAACAACAGAAACAATGACTCAGTGCATTATTTTATTTCATTTATATGTTTCAATGTATTACTAGTTTGACTGTCTGAACCCCAGAATCCAGCTTCAATTGAGTAATCCGTGCATTACTCCTTACATGTTGGCTTTTTCATTTTTCAAAAAAAAAAAAAGGAATCACAAAAGCGTCTGAGTCCTTTTTTAGGAAAAGTAGGCATATGTCTAGGAAGCACTCTTGGACAAGGATTTTTGAGTTAGAGGTCTGGAGGTAATATTTACCTCCTCCTCCAAGCCAATTTAATTCTAGGAGTGGTTTACAGTGGTGTGTGAGATATTTGGAGTTTATGGCAAACTTTGCATCTTTGTTGTAGCACTGTTCCAACTTGCTTAGGGTAGAATTTTGTAAGTTAGTTAAGACAGGGGCACCATAAAGAAGGGAGGGAAATAAAAAGGTTTTTGCAAGAGTAGTTTTGGTTGCTGCAGTAAAGAAATATTTGTTTCTGTATAACAGTCCCAGTTTTTGATGAGTTTTCTTTATACTTTGCTGTATATGGGGGTCAAATGAAAGTTTATTGTCAATGATAACATCTAGAAGTTTGGTTTCCTGCACTATTTCTATGGCAGTGTTGTCAGATGCAAGGATGTTGAAATGATCATTGACAGGGGAGGTGCTTTTGGGATGAAAGAGTACTAGCTTTGTCTTCTTTGGATTAAGAAAGAGTTGGGGATTTCTTAGTCAGGATTCAACTGCTGTAAAGGACTGCTGAGTTTTTGCGGGTAGTTCTGATAATAATTGAGCAGTGCAGATTATGGTGGAATCATCAGCGTATTGAATGAGGGTCCCAGGGTGAGAAGCAGTGTGAAGGTTGTTTGTGAAAATGTAGAAGAGTAAGAGTCCTAGGATGGAGCCTTGGGGACTCCAGTAGGGTTGTGAAGAAAGGATGAGAGTTTGTTGGACCATTTCACTGCCTGTTCACGATCTTTGAGGTAGCAATGAAACCATTTTACTGTGTTATGTGAGATGCCTAAGTTAGACAGTGTGTTCAAAAGTAAGGGGTGAGACACTGTGTCAAAGGCCTTGGAGCGATCAAGAAATACTGATGCTGTATAGCATCCTGCACCTCTGGCCTTGTTCACGGTGTCTGTAAAAGATAATAGGGCTGTAGCTATGCTGTGGCTAGATCAGAAGCCATGTTGGGTTTTGGTTAAAAGATTGTTTTGCAATAGATATTGCATTACCTGCTGATGGATACCTCTCCCAAGAATTTTGGATATGGGTGATAAGATGGATATAGGATGCAAATTGGATGCATCAAAAGAGTTGCCTACTTTGTGGATGGGGGTGATGTGAGATTGTTTCCATATGGTAGGTACTTCTGATTCAGATAAAGACCTATTTATAAGGATACTGAATGGGTAGGCGACTGAGTTAGCAGCCAGTTTGAGGTAGTATGGGGGGAGACTGTCAGCTGAAGTAGAGCAGGGTTTTAGTTTATGTAGCAGTTTCTTAATGGTGTCAGTGGGTATGGGCTGAAATGAGAATGGGGTTTGTATGACATTTTGTTGAGTAGGGGAGGTTAGTAATTACAGGGTAAGAAGTAGTTTATGGCCTGGGGTCAGTGTCTGAATAGGTTGAAGGGTTGGGGGGGGTTAGTTAGTAGGTCTGAAATTGATTTTATGAAGTGCTTGTTAAAGTTTTCGGCTATTTGTGATGGAGGGGTATCAGGTGATAGAGTGTGCTCTCCATTTCTTCCAGGGTTGAGTGGAGAAGCTATGGAGTCCCAACATTTACTGGGATTGATTTTATGCTGGAGTTGAAGCTGGGAATAATACAGCTTCTTATCTCTGTTGATTAGTTTTGTCACTTTGTTACGCAGTGTTTTGAAATTAACATGATTTTGTTCATTTTTGTTTTGTTTCCAGGTTGACCAGACTAGGTCCCTTTGCTTCATCAGGTGTTTACATTCCTTAGCCATGGTGCTGAATTCTTTTTGATTCTTTTCATACGAATGGGAGCTAGTGTATTAAGTATGGGAAGGAGGGTGTTATTAAAGTATAGTACAGCATCATTAAGGGATAGTTGTTTAGGGGGTGTCCAGTCTATTTCCTGTAGAAGATTTTTGAATTTATGTGGACAAAAATTAGTTGAGTTCCTAACTGATTTTATAGTGTGTACTCTTAGTTGGGAGTTTGTTCTAAGGGAATAAACTGCTGCATGATCGGTCAGGGAGCTAGACAGTGTACAAGAAGATGGGTAATTGGCAGGGTGGGATACTAGAATCCAGTCTAAAGTGGATTGGCACGTAAGATCTTTGCTGTATCTTGTTGGAGCATTGATAAGCTGAGAAAAAAACATACAGATTTATACCATTTGTGGGGGAGTAGGAAGCTATGGTTTGCCAATCTATATTTACGTCTCCTAAGACTACTGTTTCAAGGTTTATTGTTTGGGAAGTCCAGGATAAAATATTTTCCAACACTGGTATATTATTACCTGGTGGGATATATATTAATATTATGCAAATACTTTTTGATATATTGAGGTTCAAAAAGGAGATTAGTACCACAACATTGGAAAAGATGGGTATATTACTGGTGTAGGGTGTGATGTTGAGTGTAGAGGGATACAGAAGTGCTATCCCTCCCCTTTTTTTAGATCTATCTCTTATGGTTATTGCAAAGTTTGGAGGTATTATTTCTGAGTCTTTTACATTGGGGTGTAGCCATGTTTCAGTAAGGGCTAGTATGTCAGGTTTATTTTGATCAATCCAGGCATGCAGTAGGGCTATTTTATTGCATATACTTCTAAGGTTAAGTGTAACTATGTTTAAATATTTGGGGTTACTCTTGTGGTTAGGATTAGAGGGTGGGCCAGGGTTAGGATGTGTGTCTCCACATTTGAGTAGATAGGTAATGAGGAATGTGTACCATAGGAAGTGTTTTTTATTCCTAGGTGAGGGCATTGGCATCAATTGTGGTTTCATAGGAGGTGAGAAGAACAGTTTGTGGCTTGAATAAAATGGGAGAGTATAGGGGAAAAACTGGGAGGAGATACGTGAGAAGCTGTGTTGTTTACTGGGGAGATGGTTAGAGGAGGTTGTTGTATATTGGTGTGTGAGGAATGCAAATATATAGGTGTAGTGAGGCTGAGAATTAAGGGTAAAGAGGCTAGGCAAGTTAGGAGGAGCATGTCAGCTGTGATAGTGGGTTTAAAAATAGTAAAGGTGGAATTTGTGTTTTCAAATGTAGTATCAAGTGTAAATAAAAATTGTTATTGTGATATGTGTGCAGCTGAAGGTAAGGTTGGAAATGTTTTGACTTCAGAGTAAAGGATGGGTCGGGGAGATGTGATTGGTCAGTAGTAAAATTATGGTGCAATGCTAGTTTGTGTGTATAGTAGAATAGAAGGTGGTAAGCCTGGAGGTAATGTAAGATAGTTTGAGGTGGTGATTGTATTGTGATGGTAAAGTAAAGTAATATACAAAGAATTATAGCAGAGGGGATGTGAATTCAAGGTGATGGATGTAGGGGAAAGCAGATAAGTTTGGCTAAATAAAAGAAAGTAAGGTGTGCATGAAATGTGGGTGTGGAGAAGGTAGAGTTGTATATAACTGGATCATAGGAATGAGGGGGAGTGGTTTGCTTAGGATAAGAGTAGAGGTACTGAGAAAGGGTGGGATATGGGGGAAGGGCAGGGGAGCAGAGTGAGCGGAAGAGCCCCGCCCCAGATGGTTTATCACCATAAATAATCAGTGAGGTAGGATGTTCATGGATACAAAGACAAGGTGTCTGAACTCTAAATACTTGTCTTGAGTCACAGCATCTAATTTTATAGTTATGGGCTTTTCAAGGTCTTTCCAGGGATATATTACATTGATAAGAGTAAAATATGCTGAAGTGTTAATGCAGCTTCACCTTCAGCAGTAAAAGGCCTGTGAGTGAAATTCAGCTGTGCAAGTTCTTTAGGTAGTGCGATGTGATAAGTCTGACTACTGCTGCTGCAGAAGTGACATGTGCTTGTTTCACTGGGAGAGAGAGAGAGAGAGAGAAGGATGTCTTGATGGCTGAACTATGTAGGTACAGTACTATTTGCCTATACTCATCCACCTTAAGTAATGTTTGGCAAACAAGAGTAGTGCACTATATTTCACAGTTGTGAATTTTATCTTTCTAGCCTTTAAACAGGACAATAAGCTTACAGGAGATATTTGTAGGTATCCAAGTTTGGGATTACTAAAAACAAAAATGGTGGCTTCCGAGGTACAGAAGGACTGAAAGACAAATAAGCTAAACTAACAAGAGATATGTGCATGCATACAAGTATGGGGTTAAGGAGATGTAGGTTTACAGATGTTAGAGGGACAGGTAGAAAGCATATCTGTTAGTTCCCACTCTTTGCTACACAACATACAATCTGTAAATCTGATATTTAAGCACTTAGAAAAGGCAGCCAGCTAGAGTGTGTAACATATATGAAAATAAAGGAAGCAACTCTAGAGAATGACAAAACTCTTCAGAAACAAAAACTATCATATATTATTAACAATCACCTACATTATCCAGTAACTGTGCTGTTCATACAAACACAAAATCGGGTATTACAAAAGAAGCCTTCAGTAGAAGTGAGTTGTAACATATATACATAACATAAATGTATGTACTACAGATTAGCAGGGAGAAGGGAAAAAAAAGAAAGAAAGAATGCTTAGCCAGATGGCAACAGACAAACTTTGCTGCTATTACTGTAACCTAGAGTAAGTCCCGCGGTAGTGGTGCTGCGGTAGCATTGTCGCCTCACCGCAAGACGTTGTCCCAATCGATTCTCAGCTAGAGCGTCTTCTGTGTGGAGGCTGCGTGAATGGGCGTGCCTTCGTTGAAGGTTGTGCATCAGGGCTGGTAACTCGGCACATAAAAATCCACTACCAAACATTAACGGACCGGAGTTCCGATGTGGCGACCCCTAACCGGGATAAGCAGAAAGACACAACAACTGTAACCTAGAGTAAAAAGTCAGTAGACGTGTGCTATTTACTACACGTTAACAGCAAAAGACACAACACTTAGAATTAAACACAGTGAAATCTTAGTTATATTTTTCTAGTCAAGTTTGAACCAAAATGAAATAAACCATAATGATTAAGAAAATACAAGAATCCAATGAACCTTTTTGTAGAGTGAAAGCAGCTGTATGGAGAGAAACACTTGGGACAAGGGGTAGTGAAGTGACTCTGAAACTGGAACCACAACGGCAAATGTAGTGAGAGAACAAGCTGAGATGCAGGGAGGAACATTCAGTTCCTTGAGTGGAAGGCAGTTTCTCCCACCCCACCCCAGATGGTTTACCACCATAAACAATCAGTGAGGTAGGATGTTTGTGGATACAAACACAAGGTGTCTGAACTCTAAATACTTGTCTTCAGTCACAGCATCTAATTTTATAGTTATGGGCTTTTCAATGTCTTTTCAGGATATATTACCCTGATGAGTGAAATATGCTGAAGTGTTAATGTAGCTTCACCTTCAGCAGTAAAAGGCCTGTGAGTGTGGGTAAGTGGGGGTGGGGGATATCCTTCCAGCAGATTCAACACTACAAAACAATACACAATAGACTTAACAAATTACGTTATTTGCAGATTGCCTTACATAGATTTAACTTGGTTATTTGTTCCTTGTGAACTTTTGCCAACTGCAGGTCAAATTCAGCTGTGCAAGTTCTTTAGGTAGTGTGATATGTTAAGTCTGACTACTGTTGCTGCAGAAGTTACATGTGCTTGTTTCACTTTTTGTAGAGTGTAGCAGCTGGATGGAGAGAACACTTGGGACATGGGGTAGTGAAGTGACTCAGAATGATTTTTGCATATGAATCTGGAATCCCAGATGCTCTAGAGGGAAGAAACCTTTGTTAAGGATTCCTAACAAGTGGGAAACTTTGCACAAATAAGCAAGTCATGTAAATAAGGAAAGGTACTGGACCCTACATTCTGCAGTTGGCCACCACTGGGTATGGACACTCTTGGAGCAGTGGATAGCCCAAATGGAATGCAGAGAATTAATAATATGACCCAGACACAGACAATTTTAAAAATCTTTTGAAGTTGCTTGCTATTGGAATAAAACAGTAAGAACCTTTATGTTCTAAAATTACCGTATTAATCTGATCTGGGATCCACAAAGATAGAGAAAAGACAGATACAAAAATGATTTCTAACAGAGCTCCTTCTTTGAATCCAGAAACATAGTGGAATAAAAGCTCTTTCCTATTTGTTCTGCAGGATCATACTCTATGATTCATTTATCTAATGTGTTGAAGCACTAGAGGAAACAATGCTATGTGATTGAGAGGGTGGGGAGACCCTCTGAAAGGAGGGGCTTTTCTATCCATTGACAACTGTGTAACCCTCATGAATCACTTTCAAAACCTATTTGAAACAATCTGTTGCCAAAAGGGAGCATTTAAAGGCAAATTCTGTAAAAGAAGAAGAGATGCTTGAGCAGGAGTGGAAGGGAAAGTGACCTGGTTTCTGACATAGTCATTCATTTTTTTAAACAAGAAACATCTTTATCAAATTATCATGTATGACATAGGCAGTCTTACATTCATATAAATGAAAATAAACCATACAGGCACAATCTCAGTTGCAAACATTATACATTACAAACCATGCTGACACAACTGTAGTTGCAAACATTATACATTATACATCACTTATCCAGTCATCATCAGTCAACCATTTCATAGCTAATTCAGTTCCTGCCTTCTTTTAAACCTTGCTCCTCCTCTGCATGTATTGATTCCACACTTCCCATTTTTTCCTATGTAATTTGTTCCTACCCTTTTCTAAAGATTCCAATTCCAGTTGTTTTATCTCTGTTAGTATATTTGCTACTTCTAGTAAAGTCGGTTTAGACTTTGATTTCTATTTTCTAGCAATTGCTTTTTTGGCAGCCATCATAATTAGATTAAGCAAGGCCTTACGATGTTTAGGCAACTCCAATTCTGTATAATATCATTGCTAAAAAAAAATAATTTCCAATTTATTCACACAGCATCTCCAACAGAGCAGTCTGCAGAGAATCTTTAAAAGTCTTCCAACTCATTACACTCCCAAAACATATTTTTCCATTTACTTCTTTTTACCCATCACACCTCCAACATTTGCTGTCTACCTGAGGAAAAATTCTTTGGAGTTTACACGGGGTATAAAATACCTATGTAAACACTTCCAAGAAAAGATCATAAATCTTCTAGACTTTGTTGCATATTTGGGAGATATACATATGTCTCCCCACTGTTTCTTTGTGGATTGCTTATCCAGTCTCTCTCCCCAATCCTTTCTAACCTCGTCTGATTGATTCTTATAGTTATCATGCAATATTTTATATGCTCTACTAATTTTTCTTTTCTTAGAGAATGGGTGATCTGTAGATCGCATCCTGATTGGAGAACAAACTTTCTCCAGCAGGGTATTAATGTACAAGTAATGCCCACTGAAGAATGAGTTCACTGCTTCATGGCAAGCTGCTGTGGAACTTGAACAGAAAAATCTGATGGCCGCCATTATTTAACTCTCACTAAGCAGGCTGTTTAGCAAGTGTTAAATATATATAAAAAAAAAAAAAAAAAAAAAAGGAAAAGTGTGTATGTGTGTGTGTTTATGTCTGTCTGTAAGTGTATTCATGCATTTGAGTGAAAGCAAGATCGAATGAGCCATTGTTTTACACTTGCTAAGTGATGCTTTTGCTGTTTAACGAGTATAAAAAAAAATAAACAGAAAAAAGTGTATGTGTGTGCATGTATATGTATGTGTGTTTATTGTTTCTGTCTGCATGTGTGAGTGAATGCATGTGTGATGACCCACCACTGGACCAGTAATCAAGGAGCCTCAATCCTCACTACTGGCAACAGTGGGGGACGTACACTGGGAGGATGACAAGTACACACACACATTGTTTCCAGATGCAGATCACTGCATCAAGTGCAATTTCCCTTAAGAGCACACAGAGACCACAGTCAGGCTGGGGTTGGCTTCTCCCTCTTTCTCCATATCCTCATTAAGACTTCCCACTGGCACAGATATAGAATTGTGATCTCAGCTGAGTAGCCAAGCCAAGACCTCCAGCACCCTCTCTGTCCAACCAGTCCTTTGTGTCCCTGGTCAAGTAGCTGACATACACACACTCTTTGAGGTTTGATTTATACACACACACATACACACACACCTGGGAAAGGCTGGCACAGGTTTACTAGCTCTGCCCCCTTTTTCCCAGACTATAAGGTAGCTATCACTGCCACCAGCCAACTTCTTATCAGCTACCATAAGACCGTTAACAAAGGGTGTCCAATCTTACTGTGTAATATTAATATTAATGCAAATAGTAGTTTGACCAAGAGCAAGGCTATTAGGAGTGGCCTGCACAGAGTCACCAAATAAATATGCAAATTCTTTCAAAACTTAAATATTTCTAGACAGATAAGGTTTAAATATATTTAATAATAAATAATAAAAGAACAAGAAAATAGTATATATTCACAGTGACATCAGAGTTCAAAACCACAGGAAATATTTAAAACAACATTGCAGAACAGTCAAATAAATAAAGAAAACCATCTAAACTGTGCTTCACTATATTTCTGACTAAATCTAAGAACCCTATAAACTTACTTATAGAAGCAAGGCAGATGTGGTGAATGGATCTTCTAGTTGTTGTTAGTTCAAAGACAGAATACAGAAGGCTGCATGGAAACTGAAAGATATCATCTTTTATTGCGTAACCATAAAGTAATTTAATTTCAGCTATTTTTCTGAAGTTTGGCTGGACTGAAGTTAACCTCCTGTGTTCCAGTTTCCACTGCTAAAATGTATACATTTAAACAGTTACAATAGTGCATGAACATTTCTGTTCTATACCAGTAGGGCATGCAGTGGTTACATTTTAAGCACAAGCACTTTATAAAATATCTTTTCAACACACATGTCTGTACAAACCTAGTTTGATATATACATGGCATACACTTCTAATACACTTGCAACACAAGCATATTATATGAATCATGTTGATATTCACAAATGACATATAATTATTTACAAAATTCCAAATAGCTGTGCTGGCAGTATCTCTCTTTGTCACAGCATGCATGAAAGCAGAAGAAACTGTGTGCATATGTATGTGTGTGGAAGCAGAAGAGACTGTGTATGTGTGTATGAGAGAGAGAGAGTGAACAGTGAGACTGATTGAGCCATTATTTTACACTTACTAAGCAGTGATTTTGCTGTTTATCAAGTATAAAGTAAAAAAGAAAAGAAAGTTAAAATAAAGTGTGTGTGTGCATGGGTGTGTGTGTGTGTGTGTGTGTGTGTGTGTGTGTGTGTGTGTGTGTGTGTGAGTGTGTGTGTGTGTGTGTGTGTGTGTGTGTGTGTGTGTGTGTGTGTGTGTGTGTGTGTGTATGTATGTGTATGTGTGTGTGTGTGTGAGAGTGACAAGTGAGAGCTATCCCTGACAGCAGCAGCAGTTAAAAGATTTGCATACCTTTCGACCTCTTACCTCGACATATTTGGATAAGCATAAAATAAATGAGAGGCAGAGTCTCAAAATAACAATATATTTTTACATGATCCTGTTATAAAATCACAACATTACTTCAACATTAGGATTTGTGTCAGATTGCATTTTCTGAAGCAGAGGTGTGTGATGTGTGCCTGCATGAGAGATCGACCACTGGCAATAGTAGTAAAGAAGCGTACATACCACTCGATCTTTCAGCTAAAGAAATATGGATAAATAAAATAAAGGGAGAACAAAGGCTCAAAAATAGGAACAGATTTTAATTATTGTTCTTATAAACGTTGCTTAAATAATAGGATTTATGTTAGAATTAATTTTCTAAATGAAATGAAAGTCTGAAACTCAACTTTATGTCATCATTTAGATACATCAATCACTAATAAATGGCAAGAAACTAAACATTTTAGGAGAAAGGAACAAAAAAAAATTATAACTGGATATTTTTAAAGTTTTGTATTTTCGATGTAAAATGCTTCCTCCAACAACATTAACATATACTACAGTAAGTTTAAAATATTAGGTGGAGGAACTATTTTACATCAAAAATATATAAAAAATAATATAGTGCTTAAAAATAAATAAATAAATAAGTAAAACACAGCACTTTTACAGAAAGCCCATTTTCTAAGAGCAATAATGCCCTCCAGCATATGTGTTAATGTGTAATTAATTCCCTTCCATGGGTGTAGAGGCCCTCTTCCTACAGCGTTGGAACTAATAACCCCCCTGGATGGGCATTACCTACACATTAACAAAATCCTTGTCAGGCATTATTGCTTGCTTGATGGCAACTGCTGTTCTAAATTGTACTACAGACTCTACCAGTGCTGGTCTTTCATTTAGGACCCCCTATTTCTTTCTCTTTGTCTGTATTCATATCAATCACTAATAGGGAAGGCAATCTCTAACCTGCAGTCCAAATAAGTTCTTGGCATCTTCCCATTCTATTACCTTTCTTTCTAGTTATTTGCTCACAATACATTTGTTCCTTTGTCAGTTTTCTCCAATAAGTTCCAGCCACTCTTACCTGTTGTCTGTATCCCTAATTGCAGTCATCCCTATTGACAGAATTTCCTTTCTCCATTCCCATGTTGGCTTAGTTCTTAGAATGCTTTCTGCTGCTTTATGAATAGAATATTTTGCATGCTTGTTGTTAGGACCACTACAGGCAACTAACTATAAAAATATCATATATTTTTTATCTTGCCATGTATTAGTGCATCTTCCAAGGCTGGCTGCTTTGTAGCAAAATAAGTACTCATTTCTAATTTTATTTTTTTATCCTCATCTGCCCTCATGGGGGCATTGTGTTTCCTTTGGCAAGATAAATCTGTCTCATAATGCACAGATTGTGAGAATAAGTAACCCTATCATTTGTTGTCAGACCATACGTCTATTCACTTAGAATGGAACACCTGAAAAAATGCCAATTTTGAGAGTGTGCAGATCATGTGTCATTGACTAGTCTGCACTGAGTTTTACAAATGTTCCTACTGATGTATTACACATTCTCTGAAAGAAGCTCGCAAAAGTGTCAACAATTTACTGACATAAAAAGACTTTTTATAAAGAGCAGTTTTGCAAATTTTAGTTCAGTATGCATATAAATACATGCCAATGTAATCCTCCTCCTTTCCCAGTAGCCCCTTAGCACTACAAATCTACCACTATTGTCTTTTTTATCCTCTTCTATTACTATTGGAGTTCATCTTGCAATTAATATAAATACTCCTATATTCCTTTGCCCCAGGTATTCCACTGAATAGCCATCCTGAAAACCGTTATCAGATTCACATGTTCAGTTTTTTCTAAATGTGTCTCCTGTAAGATAGCTATTTGCACTCTACATTTTTTAATATAGTTCACTACACTTTCTTTTTTGTATTTATCTGTGAGACAATTAATGTTTAAAAACATTATAGAAAGCATCATATTAGTGAGAGATTATTCCCACCTTTTAGATATAACAGATTTTTGTAAAATGTCTAGTTTCAGCTTTTGTGTTACATGCATGTATTGTTTGGCAGGTTAATCATTTATACAGTTGTTTCTTGTTCTGTCCATTTGAGCCTATGTCACATCCTACAGAACTTTTTGTTTTATTGAAAACCCTCAAAAATACACACACACACACACACACACACACACACACACACACACACACACACACACACACACACACACACACACACACACACACACACAATACCCCTTAAAACCTATTAACTTAATAGTAACACAAAAAACAACGTACATCTTCAAATATTGGCATTTTACCCTTCTAATAGGAACAAATATTCCAACCTGGCAGCCACACAAACATAGACTCCAGCTAACCTAAAAGAAAGGTTATCCATGCTAAGATGCATAGTATAGCATGTGGCTCTTTTAAGTACTGTCTGGTTTTGCCTTATCTTTATAGCTCTCTCAGCTGGGAAAACATTTGAATACATTCAGAAAACATTTTCTCCAAGCCATTTCTCTTTATCAGATTGTCTGCTAGAGACCTATGAACCAGACATAAAATTGTTTACTAGGAAAAAAAGCCTTATGATATTCAATATTATTTATCATTTACTTGCTTTCTCTAAAACCTGTTACTAGATTAAGCTAATGTCCTTAACCCAGTCATTCCCCTGTGCAAAATTGAGAAATAAACACACTATTTTTTCTTTTGTCATGCACTTTTAACCAGATTTCTTTTACATTGCACTGCCTACAATTTTTAAAACTGAACAAAGAGAAAGAGAGAAGGGAGAAAGAAACAAAACAAAAACAGCACCTAATCACATTAGTATCCCCATTACTCTTAAAAATAATTGAAAAATCTTTACTCTATAACATGCAAAGAATATCATGTAGCATTTGAATAGTGCTATTACAAAGTTTTTGTTTTACTTACATTTAACTTTCTCCATCCTCTTCCCTTCTCTTGAGTATTTTTCTGAGCATTAGCAACATGAAGTAGGGCATATGCTTTAAAGTCCCCTAAAAATGTAACTAAGTCCAAAAAAGTCCAATATTTCTAGATTTGCTTGTTCTGTCATGTTTCACAAATGTAATTATTGCTTTGTAATTCTACATTTGTCATTTTCCAATTTACGATTTTATTAACCACGCATTAATGATGTAAAGTAGGGCATATGCTTTAGAGTCCCCTAAAAGTTTAACAAAGTCAAAGAAACTCTAATATTTCCAGATTTTCTTGTTCTATTCCTGTTCAGCTCCTTCTCCCAAACCTTGTCTCTGCTTCATTTCCAATGTACTATCAATTCTTCTAGTCAACTCTTGAGTTTTTTCCCTCTCTCAAGCATTTTCTGTTGAGCCACTGGAAAATGTTTCACTAGCACAGTCTCTCTGTGGTCTTTATTACCCGAAGAACAAGAAGCAGAATCTCCTTCTGTTTAACAGATCATGTTTTGTTGGCCTTTTCTTCATTTCAACCTCTGAGTTTTGAAGTTTTCTTACTTTACCTGAATATCTGTTTAAAGCTTCTTCCATTTTTTCCAGCCTTTTATTGTTTGAGTTGATATACTCCATCAGTGTTTCATTTATTTTAGCTAGGTTTGTGTGCAGTTACCTTATACTTTCCTCTAGGTTACTGGAAATAATGTCTGGACCTTGCACTGTTTTTTGCTAAACAGCTACCATATTTGTCCCAGTCAGTATTTTATTTTTTGTCTCCTTTTGTAGCTAATTTTCCTTCAGGTCCTCTGTATTTATTTTTTCCTGGCATCCAAACAGTATGCATACTACCCATTTACTAAAAGTTACCCAGAAGTCTAGGTCCACTGTCTTTCTCTTCTAAATTTATGTTTTTACACTGGTAGAGCTGGAATTAAGCTGGTACTCAATGTGCAGCCATCTTGGAAGTCCAGATTTAAAAGATCACGTCCCTATTGATCCAGACTTCCACTGGCATAGTCATTCTGAGGGGGGCACCTGACCCTTTTTTTGGAAGGACTCCCTTTTGAGACTGCCATTAGTCACATCCTTCCATCTCTTCTTAGGTGTCATTCTGTTAGCAGAAGTCACCACTTGTTTGTTTTAGTTTTTAAAGGGAGCAGAGAATTTGGGAAAAAAGAACATAGGGATCTGAAAAATCATAGAAACTCCCTGCATTAATTTTCATCTCTCATCCCAGAATTCTCTCAGACTGCTGGCACATTTCAGCATGAACTTCTGCATATAACCTGGGTAGTTAAGACTTTTAAAGGCTCAAGAAGAGGAAGAAAATAATGTCTTACCCCGTCTTTTCAATAGTTTACCCTCTTTATCCTAAGGACCTGGGTTAGGGGTGGTAAGGAATGTGTACACATTAGGAGAAGTGAGAGATGGCTGCTGGATGTACTCTAAGATGAGAAAAGAGATATTTATTAGCTTGAGAGACTTTCTAAAGTTTGTCTGCCCTTGTTGGTACTGATGACTGAGAATCTGGAGTGTTGCAGCAGCATTAAAGGCATCCTTGAAGGCTGGCAGAATGAGAGGAATGGGTCCAGTACATGGATATTCTTGTTCCAATAAATCACAATATCTGACCATTTCAAAGGGAATATCCACCTTTTCCGAAACAAACACCTTATTTAGTGTATTGTAATGTATTTGGTCCTCTGGGAAAAAATATTCTAAAGACAGCTGGATACAGCAACTTGAATCTCACACTCAGCTCTCAACATTCCCTGACTGCTGGGATACATTTGCTTCTCTTCTGCTTGGTGTATAGTGAATAAGCATTTGCCACAAATTGTCTGCTTTCTCCAATTTTTAGTACTTTTCCTTTCGTCCACATTTTTTTCTTTCAGGATCAACTCTTTCTAGTGGTATGGTTGCATCTTTACTGATATTGGTCTTGCCTGCTTTCTTGTGGCCAGGTTTGGAGCATAAGGAGGGTGGCCTAATGGTTAAGGTGTTTTTGCTTACACAACACAAAGGTGCAGGTTTGAGTCTCAGGGGGGGATAGTGGGCTAGCTTAAATGGGGCAGCAGAGCAAGTAGTAGTAGTTATTAATCATATTAACCTATGAACCTATGAACCACTTGATGTGCTCATTCAGTTTACAACTCCTGCAGTGAAACAAGAGTCCAGTTACGTATTTGCACTTTCCTACAATTAATACAGTCTGTTCTTTCCGGTTTCCCTGGCACAGCAGAAAATCTCAGATTTTCTCTACACACATTGTCTCCTAACTCTACTTTTTTTTGAAACAGCTTTATGCTCACCCAGCCACTTCTTCATTTCACCCTCTGACTTGACATTTGCAGTTTTATAAATTCATCTAAATAACTAAAAGTGAAAAAAAAACACCAGCAGCTGGACAACCACAGAACTTTAATAACAAAGTAAAAGCTAAAAACTGCAAATAACCATGGTTTAGTGCTTTTGTCTTATATAAAAGACATCTTTAGAACCATGAAACAGGAAGTGAGAGCAGCAGTTAAAACATATTCATAAACACACCTCCAAAACCACCCAATCAGAGGACAGAAACCACAAAAAATAGGAAAATCTTAAAGTATTGGAAAACAGTGAAATACAACATAAACAACACTATTTGCAACACTATTTACAAGTTGGAAACCCTCAGTTTTAGTTCACTGGTAATAGAATTATTGTCATTACTCCCTGGCAAGTGTGTGGTGTCTAATCTAATTTGCCCCCTCATTTCACAATGCAATGATTAGTTTTTCCAGTCCCCTGTGTAGGCAGCTGCTTGCACTTGCTCCAAAATAAAAAAACTTAAATCACACAATCCAAATCGTTGGTAATGCAGTCAACCAACTTGTTGATCTATAACCTTTCCCCATCAGACAGAGAAATCCTTAAAGCCATCACCACAAACAAAGATATAAGATGTATGAAGCCCAATAAAGTGGTGGCTTAGTGATTGTGGGGTACCTGGATTATAAGGGATGAATGTGCAGTTTGTTAGAAGGCACTCCAACTTACAGTGTGGTCTCCCTAAATGAAATATCCATTACGTACAGAAGTATTAAGGTCATTCTTGATGAACTGTTTTTATCTGACAACATTTCACATCAACTGTATGAGTTCCTTTCTGTGGACAATCCAGTGGTTCCAAATATTTTGGGGATTCCAGAAATACGTTCAAACATTGAGGACCCTCCGTTAAGTCCCATAGTGGCTGCAGGAGGCTCTTTTGTGGAACCTCTGGCAAAGTTTATAGACCTGAAACTGAAGATCATGTTTCTCCAGTTCCCCCATCTTATCAGAGATTATAGGGACTTGCTTAACAAATTACATCACATTAATGTTGACAGGATTTCTTTATTTGCTACTTGTGACATACAAAGTCTGTTTTGCTCTTATCCTTCATGAAGAGGGATTGGAATGGTTTGGAGAAATAATTCAGAGAGTGGGGGGCTTTCAGAACAAGATCAATCACTTGTGCATGACTTCATGGACATTGTATTGAACAACTTCATAGCCTTTGGTGGTGAATATTACAAGGAACTTACAGGAGTAGCAGTGGGGGCTGCATGTGCCCCCATTTTTGCTAATGCAGCTATCCTCAAGAGGGAACTTGATATTCTTTTCAATATGCCATTATTTAGTGGTTGCTTGGGCTTCTTCAGATACTCAGATGATTTATTATTTGTATGGAAGGGCACCACCAATGATTTTTTGGCACTAGTGGAGGCGATGAAGTGTAGTATCTATTTTTTGAAGTTCACTTGCCAGGTTGATGTGCAGGGGATTAATTTCCTGGACATTGCTGTACAGAAGACAAAACAGTTGCCTAGAAACATAGGTTTATAGGAAGCCCACTTATTGTAATTCATTTCTGTCCTATACAAGCTGCCATCCTTTTCACTAAAGGAAAGGTATTGTGAAAAGTCAATTCATCAAGCTTTCTGGATTGACTTCTTGGTCTTAAGAGGATGTTTTTAGATCAAGAATATCATGTTTCCCTTTTGGATAGTGTTCAAGCTGAGGTATAGGAAGGGAGAATGGAGAGATATGCAGCTATCATAAAAGGTGGCCTGGTGAACTCTACTGGCCTTAACCAGAAGGACACAAAAAATTCACTGGAGAAAAGAACATGATTCTTTAATATTCCCTGGATGCCAAGAATATCCAGCAAATTATTTGCAATAACTGGCATGTCCTTTCTTGTGACAAAGGGACCAATAGCCACCCCACATTTACATACAAAAGGAAACCCCAATATCAAACATGTATTGGAGATATCTTGTTTTAATTTTGTGTCCAGGTTTCCAGTGACTTTGAAATGGGGGAGATGCCCCCAGTGTTCCTACATTGACAACAACTAAACTAGCCTCTTAATGGATATCATTGTGAAATTTGCAAAAAGGGGGCAAGTTTTATTGCTACTCTGAAAGGGTGGTATACACTGCAGTCTGAACTCAATGTCAAGTGTTCTATGTGGGCAAAACCAACAATGCCTTCAACAAAAGGATTCATCAGCATGTTTATAGTATACAGAAGGCATTGTGAAATGTTGTGGCAACTTAGATTAGACGCCACACACTTGCCAGGGATTAATGACAGTATTTCAATTACCAGTGACCTAAAAATGAGGGCTTCCAAGTTGTAAATAGTGTTGCACATAGTGTTGTTTATTTACATTTCACTGTTTTCCAATACTCTTTAAGATTTTCCTGTTTTTTTGTGGTTTCTGGCTTTGATTGTGTGTTTTTGGGTGTGTGTTCATGAATATGTTCTAAATGCTGTTCTCACTTCCTGTTTCACAGTTCTGAAGATGTCTTTTGTATAAGACAAAAGCACTAAACTATGGTTGTTTACAGTTTTTAGTTTTTACTTTGTTATGAAAATTCTGTGGTTGTTTAGCTGCTGTTTTTTTTTCCGATTTTATTACTGTTTACATCAGTACCAGGGTTTCCTGCTTATTTTTAGGTCATCTGAATAACTAGTTAAATCTTATTCTTTTTTTTTCCCAGGGTTTTGTTATTTAAATTGATATATGCTTTCAATGTTCCATTTATTTTAATCACTTCTGAGTATATTTGATTAATTTATTTATTTTTTTCCTTCTAAATTACTGGAGGCCATGTCTTGTAACAAAGCTTAAACTGCTGCAGGATACTTCCAATACAGTGTTTTTCTCTTCACTTTTTCTGGTTGATTTTTTTTCAAGTTCTCCAAATTTCTTCTTTGCTGGAATCTAGGTAGTGTACTTACCTGCTAGTAACTGAATTTTATTCAAGCTGACAATATCACTGGCACTTATTTTTCAGTTTCTGTTTTCACATCGGAGAGCTGAAATTAAACTGCTATTCAGTATGCTTCCATCTTTATAGTCCCACACATAGCACAATTCTGTCTGAAAATATGAACAAATATATAAAATACAGAAAAATCATCAAAGATATGCGTGGAAAGATTCCCCAAGTTGGGTCTTATCTATCTGGCTGGAAGCCTCTGTTTGACTTCTGTTCCTGAGAAGCCTCAGAGCTGTATCTGCATGATGAAGAAAGAAAATACTGAAGATTTTTACTCACACTGGATGCTCCAAAAAGGGCTTAGTCTATAAGGAGTTAGAATGATGGTGTGCAAAGGGATGAAAGCTTTTGTAAGCTGGCCAGTTGCTGTATCCTTGGTAGGATGCAACTCATAGACTACTGCAGCAGTGATAATTATGAACATCTTCCCAGGATCTTCATTAATTTGTAAAAAGCCTATCATCTGCACTGTGTAGAAAGGAACATGTGCCTGGAGCACAGTGCCACACATTCTGCTCAACAATGAAATTATGCCCCCAGTTCATTAAAAGAAAAAAATATGGTTGTAAGCATGCCTCAGTCTATGATTTGACATTGTGTGAGACCATCTAGTGCTTCTGGGCAGTAGGTGGATAGTAATGGCTCTTCCTCTGTATTCGTGATTGGAGAACCATTGTGAAGGACTAATGGTCTCTGTATCTGTTGCAGCAGGGATAGAACACAGAGTTGTTGTCCCTGCCAAAAGTTTGGAATATATACTTTCCCTTTTCTATAAGGCATTCTTCACTTTTGATGAGAAGTGGAAAAGTTGTTAATCAGGAGTGTAGTACAGAGGATTGTGGTAACTCAGATGCAGGGCTTTTTGTCTTTCTTCATCCTGAATCCTGATACAGAAGCAGTCTGGAAGCATCTGTCATGTCCAATAGTCGAAGGATCACAACCTGTTTTCAGAGTACAAAGAGCTTCAAATGTTTCATTTCCAGTCACTTCTGTCACTCCTCAATTCACATGATTAGTTTTGTGCCCTGGACTACACATTATGCGTCACCCTGCTCACAGCTAGTTTTGAATGTTTTTGTTGGACAAAGATGCATTGCATTTTGAGTTGTTGCCATTTGTGTAGTCATGTGTGCTCTTTATCTTTACCAAGTACATAAACCTTGCCACAGCAGCCCTACAGATGCAGAGATTTCTTGTATCTGGACAATTTGTTGATCAAGGCTCCAAGCAAGGGCTGCTCTGCTGGGAAGTCAGGAGTCTTTGTTAGCATGTTCCCAAGGCCAAAGACCATGATCAACCCTGAGAAGTAATTTCTAGAGTATTCAGTTCTTAGGCTTGGTGCTGACTTAATCTGGCAAAATAGTCTTTCTATCAATGAAGAAGACACACTGATTGCCATAGTGCACTTGCAGCATCTTGGTAGGATATGAGACCAAGGCTTATTTTATTTCATTTTTCAGCTCTTGGACAACATGGCAGCTGCTAACATTATAGGACCCAGTGGTTCCTCCAAAGGCTGTGATCTCAGGCTACTGATCCAATGGAAAATATATTTTTTTCTACCTGGAAGGTTGGAGGGATCCATCTGTTAGCTTAATTTAATGGTTTTGTGTATGAATGCTTCCTTTTCTTATCTGCCTCCCTAGCAGAAATCTAGAACTACATTCATAATGGGCTGGGAGGCAGTGTCTGATTCCTTCAGGAAGCAACTCGGGTGGCCTCCTCATCAGGAGAAGCTGCACATCAGGATGCTAAAATTCAGGATTGTATACCAAACTACCTCTGCAAACATTCAGCACCATCTGAAGCCAAATTATATTCTAATTAAACATGGGGAAGACAGAGTCCTACTGTCTTATCAGTGAAGCTGTAGAATTGTGGACCCTTGCTGACAGTTAGCTATTGTTTATGTGGGCCTAGTATTTCTGGAATCTTTCAACTACAGTAACCTATCCATTCAAACATTCTGTGTTTGAGTGGGTAAATGGGACTCACTGACAACATTCTTCAAGTTGTCCTTTAAGAATTAGGCATTCCAGACTAATCCAGTTCAAATCTTATGATGTTGTATTCCCTATGGCCAGAATATGAAGTTTTCTATCAAAGCATACTGTCTCTGTCTTGGAGGAGGTCCATCTTCACCTTTCCACCCTTCTCTATATAGCAGCCAGTCCTGCTCACATGCAATGAGCATCCCATGCGGATTCTTTCCAGCCCATCCTGGATCACACTATGTGGTCTCCTCTTGTTGTTGTAGTTGTTGGAGATTCCATATCCTGACACCTTCCAGTCAGGTGCAACCATTCTCCCAATAGGAGAATCTTCTTCATTGCATATTGCTATTCACTGAGTTTGGATGCTTGTCTCCTAACATCATAGGTCTAGCAAGACTTGAAGTGTCAGACTCTGTTTCTTAGGCTCCTTTAACAATTAGGAAGGGCTGGTGATACATTCAAATGCAAGATAGTTGCTTTGAGAGCTACTTCCAGGGACTCAGTGACTTAATACTTTTTTATATCCCTTTAATAGGGTAGTGTAGTACTTGATTTTTTTTGTCTGAGCTGGTGTATAGTACTCCTCTGTTAAAGTTTACTTTTTTACCATTTTAATGTTCATGATAAGAAAGACAAACATACTTTAGTTCAGTCTAAGCTGACTTGGATATTTCTTAAGGCCATTGCTATGTATTTGTTTTTGTTGGCAGGCTTAGCTCTACTAGGTAAAACCCATTTACAGAAAGAAACTGAACAGAGAAGTTTCAGTATTCATAAATGCAGTAAAATAATCAGGCTAAGAGCAGATGCAGGCATTTACTAATGAAAAAGCTGTGCTATTTATATATATATATATATATATATATATATATATATATGATTTTCTAATGAAGCTTATTTCTGTCTGTTGGGTGGAACATACCTAAACTTTTACAACTAACTTTGGTTGAAGTCTTGGATGTGAGGACCACAGCAGTCTGTTAGTCATATACCACAATACAAGGATGGACAAATGGGGAGATGTATGTCCATGTGGCAGTGTACAGGTAAATAAATATTGGTCTTATATTGCTCAGTGTGCCTGAAGGTCATCCAGTTTATTTTGCTAAGGGCATTACAGTGGTAACTGGATGCTACTTTAGTGGTAAACATTGTGATCCTAACACATGTGCAAGTAAATTTGAAAGATAGTTGGAAAAACTAACCATATAAATGTTGCAATATACCTGTTTAGGGAACAGCAGATCATGTGCTAACCTTAATTCTATAAAGGCTATATGTGTTTTTTTTATTGTAGTTTGTATGTTTATTTTGAAAGAGAGTAAGGTGTACAAAACAATCGTGCAACCAGTACTACTGTAATTTACAGAAGTCTGGGCAGTAAAGGCAGAGCAGTTGAAAAAGCAAGAGGTGATGGAGATGAAGTGCCTGAGGTGGGTGGTAAGATGCACACTATTGGAAAGATGAAGAAATGAGGACATAAGGGAAGAAGCCAAACTAGCTCCAGTTGCAGAAAAGACCAAAGAGAACAGATTAAGGTGGTTCAGGCACATGTACAAAAAAGCAGAAGACAATCTGGTGAAGAATATTTGGAACAGACTGAAGAAATGCAAGAAGAAACAAGGGTATCCAGCAAAGAGGTGGAGGTGGATGCATTGTGTGAGGGAAGACCTTGGACAGTCAGGCATGAGTGTCAAAGAGAGCAGAAGAGTGGCATTGAATCAAGGGAGATGGTGACAGTTGACATGACACCACAACCCCATCTAGATAATGGGAAAAAGGGAGTTGTTGATGACAATTTAAATAAGAGATTTTATCTAGCAGAAACCATAATTATTTCCCACAGTCTGCTCACTCTCCTAGACAAATGTTTCCCATAAAGTTTTTACAGGCTGTGTTGGGTGGTGAGGTCAAGGTAGCAATATGCTAGCCAAAAAAAACATGTTTGTTTCATTCAGTATGAGCCTATTAGTAGATATCCATATTTTATCAGAGTTAGTGCAGCTCTTGACAGTTTATCCATGAATCTGCACTATGTACATGCATTGTCATACTGTATTAGTTGGGTCGTTTCAGAATGCAAGCACATCTTATTTATATATGTCAAGAACAGTACCCTTGGAAAACTCTTTATGTTAGATTGTTAAAATAAGTGTTTTGCCAGGAAATAGCCTACTTTCTTCCTGATAGGTAGCTGGACAACCATCATATTGAGCAATGGTTATACCCTGTATAGCATAGCCTATAATGCATGTTGCTGTGGTCAACAAGATCAAAGTCTTTCGAGAAGTCAAAGAAGATTGCTGCAACATGAAAAACCTACATCTCCAAGGACCTCACAGTTTAACATTCCCAGCACCTATCTGACATTGACAGCTAACATTACGGGGGCATATTCAGAAGGAATGTATGCACCAATTGTCTTGAGAATTTTGTTATGACATACCAAATAAATGACTACTACTAAAGCTTTAAAACAAAGTCAAACTTTATTGTCATACAGAGCAACACAAAGGAAGAAGTGCATATCACTGCGCAAAATTTCAATACTCAGGCTCGCACCATAAGAATTACAGTTTACAGAAGGAAGATAGATTAAATTAAAACTTTAAATAGTAAAATAAAAACCAAAATAAGATACTAAAACAAAGTAAAAAACTGAAAGCTTTTTTTACAGCAGAAACAAAACAAATACAACCACAACAGGAACAAACTCTGTAGAAACATAAGGACATATAAAAAACAGTACTATAAATAAATGAAGAGGCACACATGTAAAACTTACTCACCACCAACATATGCCATAAACTTAAGAGTCTACAGTTTTCATAGTGCAGATAGAGACGTATAAAGTGAACTATGCAAAGATTTATGTAAATAACAATGACATATTGCACATAAATAATGTTTTATCCATTTAGCGGGTTAGGCTATGGGTTTGTTGTTCAGTAGTCTGATAGCATGTGGGATGAAGCTGGAATCTGGATGTCCTGCATCTAATGTTTTTGTAGAGCTTCCTTGATGGCAGGAGTATGAACAGTCCATAAGCCAGATGGTGTATATCCCTCAATAGTTTTCGGACTCTAGCGTAGCATCTGTTTGAATATATGTCCTATAGGGATTGAAGGTTGGAGGCAATGATTTTTATGGCCTGTTTAATGATCTTATCCAGTGCCTTCCAGTATGTAACCTGGGGTGTGAGTCATGTACTATGGGCTAGATCTTTCTTTTTTCTTCAGAATGCCTCTTCAACTGTCCCATTCTCATTTACATATTTGAAATGGCTGGATCTTTCTTCAATATGCCTCATCAGCCATCCTGAGCTCTCATTTATGTATTTGAAATGGCATGAGGAAAGTGTGTATGTGTTTAAAATGTCCCACTTAGTTATGGGAGCTTGTCAAACTCAAACCCTGTATGTTATGTATAGCGGGTAAGAACCTTAAACCAACTGTTAGACCCATACATAAAAATAACAAGTTAACAGAACAGCAGGTTTTACAAGTGTTTTAGAGCAGTTTGCCAGAGAAGACTTTGGCAGGTCAGTGAGATGTAGGTGTCCTTCAAGCATGTAATCTCCCCCAACCTGAAAAAAACCTGTATGCTATATGCAGTAATATTTCTGATTTGTGTTTGACTTGTGAGTTGTTGAATAAAAGCTACTGTTACAGCATTTATATTGTCTGCATTGATTTGTTTTATTTACTGCACTAAGGACTGAATTAATTCATTAATAGGCCTGGATAGTGTAATATAGTATAAATTTGTTGCATTTTAGTAATATATTTTTGCAGTACCTTCTTTAGAGCCTCCAGCAAATGCAAAGGGTTTTACATTAATAAAGGCATATTGGCTGCATTATTTACTGATGATCTGAACCATCCAATCTTCCACATCCTTACATAACCATTGTTGCATATTATTGTGGTACAGTCTTCTCAACAAGATTGGATTGTAAAGGATACTGGGGATTTTACAATATTCTAAAACAATATGACAGAATGAGAGAATTCGATGGAGAGGAAAATAGGCCACAGAGATAATGGTAGAGAGATGAATAAAGGAAGCCAGGAGATTTGGTAAGTAGACTTTATTGAGCTGTAATAGCAGATGAGTTTGGAAATAGGTTGAGACAAAGGAATCACTGGCAAGAGAAATTACAAACAGAACCTACCCCAAAGAGTTGCAGAAAAAATCTGTTTAATGCCCCCCCCCATTTGCAACAACGAAATAAGGTTTTGTATATTTGCATGAAAATGCCTCCACAAATGCTTTTACACTCTGGACAGATTAAGTAAAATGAATCCAAATGTTAGTGGAACTGCTGAAGTAGAAGCAATGGACTAAAGGGTATTGGAAACCTATTTTTGGAGAATGTGAGAAGTTAGTGTAATTTAAATGGGATTTGGTAGGATTAATAGGAAGTATAACAGAGACTAACTTCTAATTGCAACCTAAATCTTACTACTTACATTGGATAGGAAAAGAGATGTATACTAAACAGGCAAGAACATAGTTATGCTATTATTGATAGTAGCAAAAAAGTGCTGACAAAAAAAATGGAAGTCAGAGATAGTACCAAAGATACAGAAGGTTCAAAAGTTGTTGGAGGAGATAAAAGCAGAAGAGGAAGATATGTTAAAACATGAGAATAAATCTTATCATAAGAAGAAGTGGGGAATCTGGGATATAGTCCAGATGGATGATGTAGATCAATATGTGTGTGTGTGTGTGTGTGTGTGTGTGTGTGTGTGTGTGTGTGTGTGTGTGTGTGTGTGTGTGTACCTTTAAGAAGCTACCCGAGGGCTTGCACAAGTGTATAAATCCTGAGCACATGCAAGTCTGACTGCCGTTTTGTAGTAAGCTGTTGAGATGTAAGCATGTATATATGTAAGGTCTGTCTGTTAACCCGTTCATTCATATTTTATGATGCTGCTATCCATCCTGATGTGTTTCTATGTATTAAAGCATCTAAACAAAGTACCCCACCTTCCTGTCTTCAATGTTAGAGAGGGACAAGCTACATGGTGTCAGAAGTGGCATATATAAAAGGACATGGTACCAGAAGAGATTTGGTTAAAATGACTTAAGGAACTTGCTTGGAACTGGTGGAATATCATCCCTACAATGTGCATACTTCGCAAAACAGGTCAGAAATTAATTTTAGATATTAAAACTTGCTCAGCACTATTTCTTATTCCCAAAATATAAAATGAAGCATACAGAACATTCTAAATGATGTTTGCATAAACCTATATGTACGATATTGAAAAATATTTGAATTACTACAGAAAATGTTTGAAATAAAGTCAGAATTGCATAAAACGGATAAAATAAGGGGAAATAAACGCATTTTTGCAAAGCATATATTTTTTGTATTAAGCAAAGGTAGAGTTCTCAGAAGTGTATAAAGTGTTTGCATGTTTGTGCAGTGTTACAGTAAAGCTATTTCACAAGGTATAGTCATTACAGGGAATATTTTGCAGAATACATCAATTACAGTGCATATTTCACAAAGTACAGTATTTCGAAGAGTTTATTGTGCATCTGAATGTTATTAGAAGCTCACAGAATAAGAAGTTATGTACCACCATAACGTTCCATGTGAGTTGTTCCATCTCGCCTTCATTCTTCACTGATGGGTTCGGAGCCGATCCATCGGCTCCGACATGGCCGTTAGCAAAGCTCAAGGTTTACCAATAGCTCGAGACCAAGCCCCTTATCCCATGATGCACTGCTGGAATTACCTCAGATCTAGTTTGTCGCGGCACGGATCTCAGTGGTTCCAGTTCGCTTGAGCCTTTTTTGATATAAAAATCACTTTACGCAAGTTTTTTCAATGCTTCTTTACCATTTATAGATAGATTAGTTATATATTAAGCTCCTGTAGTTGTCTCTTTAGACCTATTCCCTTGGTGCTTCATTGTTTAGCCTAATTGTAGTGGCCTCATGTTGGTTCTAGTTATTCAGTGTGTGTTTTCTTCTATTTCCATAGTTTTGCATCTATATATATATAAATAGTGTGCGTTATATTTTTCATAGTGTAGATAGTGTGCTGTTACATATTAAGTAGAGTTGGCCTCTTTTTCCCAGGCCATTGTTAGAGTGTGCTACATATTTTAAAGTATTATCTTGAGCCTAAGTATAGTTGTAACGTTTAGGCTGTATTAAACTGTTGGCCCTGTTTTTCTCCGGGCCATTGTTAGAGTGTGTTTGTTATTTAGAAGTGTTATCTTGAGACTAAGGGTAGTTATAACTTCTAGTCTGTGTATTGCTTATATAGTTAAGCATAGTTCCTTATTAATATGTCTGAGGAAAAAGAAAAGCATCCAAAGTCTGGATTCAAAAAATGTCCAGACTGCAGGCAAAAGATGTCTCTCACTGATGGGCACATTCAGTGCGTGTATTGTTTGGGTGTGGTGCACTTGCAGGAGTCCTGCCACATTTGCCATTCCTTTTCTTCAAAGGATCTTTTAGAGAGGAAAAGGAAGCTTGTGGATCGAGGTTTGCTGAAGCATCCTTTTGCTGAAGCTTTGACTGACCAGGATGGGGCCAGCAAGTCCTCTAAATCTTCAAAATCCTCGACCAACTTCAAGGCATCTAAAGACTTGAAAAAGTCTACGAAAGTGGAGGATTCCAGGACTTCGCCTCCACAGCCCTCAGAGCCAAGTGTCTCTTCATTTCAGAGCCGGCCCACAGTTTTGGAGCCAGTCTCTGAGAGACCTGTATCTCCACTCCTCCAATCTGCACCTTCGGTGCACTCCCCTAGATCTTCTGTCAGCCTCTCGGATTTGGATATGGACTGATTGGTGCAGAAGCTCTTACGGGGCACCAGACCTTGCAAAATTGTTGTCGGCTCTGACCCCAGTGTTGGTACTGAAGACCACCATCCTGGATTTGTCTGCTCCTCCTTTGAGCCATACTAGATCTTCGGAGCCAGAGGGGATCAACCTGCTGATCATGGAGCCAAGACCTGCTCCGGTGTCATCAGTTCCATCTACTCTGACATCCTCAGCACAGACTGGGGACTCTAGGGACCAACACTCTCCTGTTGGATCCAGGAAGGATAGTCACACCGACTTGTCTGTGCCGACTCTTCCTCTTGGGGCCTCAGCTCGGATGAGCTCTGCTCCTACCTCTGGCTCGGAGCCCACGGCCTCAGTGCAGGAGGGGATGGTTGTTCTCTCGGGTCCGACGACTCCTTCTCATAGGAGCTGTGATGCTTTTGAAGCCATGAGGAGAGCCTTGTCCCCAAAGACATCCTCGACACTAGGTCTGGCCTCTTCTTCCCCCAAAGCTCCTGTGTCCAATTCTGCCTTCATTGTCCAGGCCAAGCGTAGAGACCCTGAGCCTCAGGTAGCCCCACAGGGTGCCTCTTGCTCTTCTGAGACCTCCACAGAAGCTCCCACTGAGGAGGTCACCAGGAAGAGATTGTGTAAGAGGAGACACTTGGACTCCCCACAGAAGTCTTTGACATCTGACACTGACTTGGATGAGTCAGAAGGGTCCCCACGATCTCCCTCTGAGGATATCTCCTTTGCGGACATACTTGAGATCCTTAGGCAGAGGGATGATTGGCAGTCCAAAAGCCCTACTGAGGATGAGTCAGTTCTCCTGAAGGCTTTCGGGTCTCAACCTTCTACCTCTTGGGTGTCTCTGCCCTTCGATGAGCTCATGCAGCTGGTCTCTTGAAGGGAGTGGGAGTCACCAGAGTCCATGGAACCTGTCCCTCGGAGGCCCAACAAGTTCATTTCTGCCCCTTGGATAAAGACTTTTTATCTAAGGGAGTCCCTCTTGATGCCATGGTGGTGGCAGCGGCCACCATGAAGGAAATGTCTGAGACTTCATTGTCGATCCATCCACCTAACAGAGTCCAGGATCATGGATCAATATGGGAAACGCATGTTTAGTTCAGCAACTTTTACACTCCGATCCCTGAACTATTTGACCCACTTCACCAGACTGCAAAGAGATCTCCTTAAGGAGTTGGGAGATACTCTTCAGGGTACTGTAGCTGCAGGGGCTTCCAACAAAGTTGCCGCCCAACTTGCTACCCTAAATTCCATGGTGAACTCGTCCATGTGTCTCATATCATATGCAGCTGATGGGATGACTAGGGCAGCGGGTACAGGAGTTGCTCTAAGATGACATTCCTGGATGTGCTTGTGTTCCTTCATGGAGCCCTTTAAGTCTTCATTTGTCAATACCCCTTTTGATGGCTCATCTCTCTTTGGGCCCAAAGTGAAGGAAACTCTCACCAGGTGTGAGCAGAAGGGAAAGACTCTGTCTGCTGTCAGAGTCCATTTTTCCACCCCTACTTGGTCTTACCCCAAAGGCCAACGGGGAGGGAAAATGTGGTTCTGAAAAGCCCAAGGAGCCTTTCAGGACACATGTGGTCAACCCCCTTCTAGGGGCAGAGAAGGGGGTAACAATGGAAGACGCCACCCTCGCGGCAGAGGGGGTCCGCAACACCAGGGTGACAGAGATCACTTCTCTGGTCAACCCTATCAGCGCTCCTGAAGGGAGACCTGACTGTCCTGCTCTGGAGGCAGTCGGGGTTGCTTATCTTTGTACCCAGACGCCTGGCAAGACATATCAAATGACAGCTGGGTACAAAGCTTTATTTCCAGAGGGTATTTCATACCGTTCTTCACCCCACCCATGCCCCCACACATAATTACAAGGGGCATATTTTCAGTGTATTTGTACATATTTTGTGGGCATGGCAGATGGATTTCGAAAACCCAGTGCACTTGTGTTTGACACTAATATTGCAGAGAACTGGAGAGTGTTTGAGCAGCAGTACGACATTTTCATACAGGCCACATTTTTTGATAAAGATAACTGTGCAAATGCATTTATTCTGCTTAATTTAGCTGGGTCAGAAGCTATAGACAGGCAATGTTAATTTGTGTATGCACCTGCTATCTATACAGGACAGGGGGAAAACTGTCATATTGTAGTACCAGTTAAGTGAAGGGAGGATCCAGAGTGCTTAAAACATAAATTTAGAGAAATCAATCTGTCTAATCATATCTCTAACCTCTGCTGAGTCCTCTTTATTGGACAAAGGGTTATCTTTTGTCCCTTCGACGGGTATGGATGTGACTGTTTTGCTTACAGATTTGAGGATGTTCAGGTGTTGTGTGGCGCTGAAGCTAATACATTTGAAAGATACTGCTGAATGTACTGGACAGGGTTCCTCACTGAGAAGCAAGAGTTCATATAATCCCATCTTACCGGCACAAGTTGACTGTTTTATAAAAACCTGCGAGAGGGATATATATGACCAATTTTATAATAAGAATGTACGTAGATGCTCCTATTTTAACTTGAATGCTGGCCAAAGGGAGGCTATGTTGTCTCTACAGTATAATGCTGATTTGATTATTAGACCGGCTGACTAGGATGGGGGGATTTTGCTAATGAATTATATTTATTATGTTGGTGCTATGCATGAGTTATTACAAGACATAGAAACCTATGTTGTTCTAGATTTTGTACAGTTTACAAAAATAGACAGGTTCAGGATAATTTATATGATCTATTAATGTGCAGGCAAATTGATTTTGAATTGTATTGTTATTTGTGTGTTGAACATCCTTTTATTCCACACATTAAGGGCCGAAAGTGCATAAATCCCTGAGTCCACCTCCTATGAGGCCTATTGTTGCAGTTGGTGGATGGGTGACTGAAACTATGTCTGTCTACATAGAGAAAAAAAAGTTTGTCCTGTTTGTTGCATTTACCTGTTGAGGCTACACACTCAAGTGCGCTAGCCTGTGTTACATATTTATTGCATTTCCTGCTGTTTGTTGCCAAAAAAGAAAAAAAACAAAAAAATGATCCTTGTTTCCCGTCTTTCCTGACCTAGAGTAGTCCAAATACAGGGTTTTCTGTATTCTGGACTTTTGGAAAGTTCCTGTGTTGACCATTTCCTTTCTTGGATAAAGGGAGGCTTCTTTGTTCACCAGTGGCAGTGGGGAGCTTAGAGCAGCCTATCTATCCCTGGAGGAGTGTTCCCAGCACAAGAATCTGGTAGTCTATTTAGTCCCCCTGTATAAAACCCGCTTTGGAGTGGTTTTTGCGCTTGTTACTACTCAGCCAAGCTCCTCGTGGTCCTGCGGAGTGGTGCTAGCAGCAGAGAGGCTAAAAGAGCGACTGCTAACCTGATAAAAGTGTTTTATTTCCTGCTACTACCTGGGCGACTGTCCAATCTAGCTAAACTGCAAGTATTTCTGCCTCTTGAACTGTTTTAAACTGTTTAAAGTTGTTTTTGCACCTGCACTTTTAAAGTTTGTCCTGTTTGTTGCATTTACCTGTTGAGGCTACACACTCATGTGCGCTAGCCTGTGTTACATATTTATTGCATTTTCCTGCTGTTTGTTGCAAAAAAGAAAAAAAACAAAAAATTATCCTTGTTTCCCATCTATCCTGACCTAGAGTAAGTAGTCCAAATGCAGGCTTTGCTGTATTCTGGACTTTTGGAAAGTTCCTGTGTTGCCCATTTCCTTTCTTGGATAAAAGGAGGCCTCTTTGTTCACCAGTGGCAGTGGGGAGCTTAGAGCAGCCTATCTATCCCTGGGGGAGTGTTCCCAGCACAAGAATCTGGTAGTCTATTGGCGGTTTTGGGCCAATTTCTAGCTCTTTCAAGTCCCCCTGTATAAAACCCGCTTTGGCGTGGCTTTGCGATTTTAGCATAGCGCAGCATCGGGCAGCTCTGCTTAATTGGGTTTAAACCATTCTCGGCTCCACAAAGTCTGCTCTTCACTTTTTCCCTTAGAACCGATCTAGTTCTAATAATAAACACCCTATTCCTACTCTAGAACCTGGCACTTGCTCACTAAAGGAATATAGGATAAAGTAACAGTCAAAAACACATAAACTGGAAGATAAACTTTATATAAAACACGGCAAAGCTTTCAGGTTAAAAACCCTTCTTCAGTGCATACATTTTAGTTCTAAAATCACATCAAATATATAGTATGGGTCTGAATCACATGGCTTGCAGCCAAAAGTCATGTGATTATTACATTCAACATTATAACAAAATTTAAAACAGAATTTGAAACATTTAAGCATTTTATAAAAATTACAAATTATTTTAGTTTACTCTGCTGTAGGAATTTTAATACAGGTTTTAATGTAATGATATCATTAATGCCGGGTTTTTTATCCGCTTGCAATCTAGTTATCCATTCGTATTCTTTTAATTCTAATTTGTTGTTAATATCCCCACCCCTCTCTGTTTTTTCCACTATGTGTATAACCCTAAATTTGAAACTATGTTGTGCTCCATGTTCTGCTATATGTTTGTATAGTGAATTCGTATTTATTGCTCTATTTATTTCGGATTTGTGCTCAATTATTCGATTCTTTAATTTCCTGATAGTTTTGCCTATATAGAATGCAGAACACATGGAGCACATAGCCATATACACAACTGCTGTAGTATTGCAAGTAGCTTTAATGTTGAAATAATAACATCTCTTTGTTAAGGGATGTTTAAACATATGACTCATCCCTTCATAAATATCTCCACAGCATGTACAATTATAACATTTAAGCATCCCCAGCGCAGTTACATTCCTAGGTATATATGCATTGAATTCTTTGTAACATAATCTCTGCTTAATAGTTCTCATATTTCTAAAACCAAAGTATGGTTTCGTGTCTACTATCTTTTTAATTTGATCACATGCCATTAGTATAAGCCAATTCTTCTCTACTATGCTTTGTATTCTATGTGTATTGCAATTAAAGGAAGTAATGAACCTCACCTTATTATCATACTCTCTCATCCTGTTATGTACGTTACCCCCTATATATATAGGTTTTAATATTGTGGATCTCTGAGCTAAAATTCTCTTTTTCTCTTCCAGAATCAACCTATTGTTGTAACCACTTGTTATCAACTCCTGTATTGTATTATCAAGTTGTATTTTAAATATTGCTTCATTAGTATTTAATCTACTTACTCTGCTGAGTTGAGACCCTACTATACTCCTAAATATATGAGGCGCATGCATGCTAGTATAATTTAGGTAACGTCCAGAATGGACTTCTTTATAATATATGCTTGTTTCAAACGAAGTTGGAGTTTTTTCTAGCATAATGTCTAGGAATACTATTTTATCCCTTGCATGCTGCATCTTAAATTTTAAAAAATTCGTTGTTGTATTTAAATATTCCAAAAAGGAATCTAATTGCTGTTCCGTACCCTTCCATAATAAAATACAATCATCAACGAATCTCTGATAGAATAATAAGTTATTAGCATAATTATTGTCTTTATTCAACATAAATTTCTGTTCCCATACATATAGCACCAAATTCGCATAGGTGTTCGCTATGGAAGTGCCCATTGCTACGCCTGATGTTTGTAGGTATAGCTGTTGGTTAAACATAAATATATTATTAGTTAAGACCAATTCTAATAGGGCACATAGTGTTTCTATTTTACGTGCTACGTATGGTGTATGTTCTACTAAGAACTCCCTTATGGAGTCAATACCATAATCATTTGGTATTACTGTAAAGAGGGAGGTGATATCTAATGTTACCAATATTATATCCTTATGTATTATCTGTTGTATTTCTGCAGTTTGTTGCCAATTTCTTAATTTTAACAGAAAATCAGTCGTGTCCCTTAATACTGTACTGCAGTCTTTCATGTAGGGATAAAGTTGTTGTTGTAAGTAGATGGATACGGGTTCCGTGACCCAACCAGCACCTGAGACTATAGGTCTCATAGGTGGATCCATTATGGATTTATGTATCTTCGGGACTCCGTATAGTATCGGTATGATAGGACAGGGTACTGTTAGAAAATTAAATAGATCTAGGTCTATATCTTCCTGTAGTTGCAAGTCATAAATGGCCATATTAATAATACTAATACTATTGCGTACATCTTCTTGATTTATTGTTCTAAAGGCTGTCACATCCTGTAGTAAATCATTCATTAAATCTAAATATTTATCTCTATTCATTAATACTGTTACGTTACCCTTATCTGCTGGTTTAATTATGAGCTCGCCATGTTTTATCAATGTTTGCATAGCTTCATGCTCTTCTCTGGTTAGATTAAAACTTCTATTTGCTGTTATGTCCTTATGTTTATAAGCTTCATCATATACCTCTCTAATTTCCTGTTCGCACAAATTCTGAAATGCTAGCAGTACTGGTATGTTACTGGGTATAAAAACACTTCTTTTCCTACACCCTAAATTAACAACACTCTTACTACCAAATAACATTTTCAGTGTTATTGCTCTAGTAAAGAGTTTGAGGTCCGTTATTACATTCACCACATCATCTGTGGTCGTCGGTATAAAATTTAAGCCCTTTTGAAGCAATGAATAATGTGCTTCCGTTAATTTAAAACTGGATAAATTTAAAGTACCTCCTTTTATTGACGGATATGCTTGCTGTGTCCTAAAGGGCTGTCGCTTTTCCTTTTTATAGGTGTACGTGTACTCGTAGATGCTGTTCTGTTTTTTACCATAGTACACTCCGGTATCACCTCTGCTTGCGTTAACTGAAACCGCTTGAGCGTTGTTTGTTGCAGCTTCCCTTTTTGATGTTGGCCCTTCTCTTTCGCAGCTCCAGCATACGTTTCTGCCTTAGACGCATTCACCTCAGCGTGTGCTGCGTCTGCGGGTGTCGTCATCATAGGCTCCCCCGATTGGTCAACCACTACGTTCGCCTCCGTTGCTGTTTGAGTAGATAGTGCTTGTTCGAAAGTATCAAGGGTATCCAATGAGTTACTTTTATTATTATGTTGAAAATTGGAAGCCCCTCTAGTTTTATCTGTAGCCCTCGGCCATGAAAAGATATGGCCCATTGCAAAGTCATTAACGTCACGTAGAAGCTTCTTCTTCTTTGATTCCTCAAGCTTTTTGTCAAGCGAGCTAATTTTATTAAGTAGCTGTTCATAGCTGGTTATATTATTTGAGAAGCTTTGAAATTCATGCAATTGCTTATCTAAGCTATGAATTTCTAGCTTCAAGTCCGTTTCTATGGACATGAAATGATCATTCATTAGAGTCATGTAATCAAGACTTAGCTGTATATTCAACTGCTGCCACCGTTTGAGTAAATCTGGGAATACGTTCCCATATGAAGGCATCTTGGTTATACGCAGACCTCTGGGTACTATTCCTTTCTCTAGGTAGGCGCAGAAACTGAAACGTTGCCATTGCAGCTTCTTAAAAGAAATTAGCTTTTTCTCTAGCAGTTGTAGTTTATTTGTAAATTCAACCGAGGGTACTAAATTACGTAAACCACTTCCCCCTTGGTTATTGTTGTCTGTCAATGCAAAGTTCAGTAACGGATTTACCCCAGTCATGACCAGGCTTTCCACTGAGCAGTTTGAATTAATTGGCTCCATTTCCAACGAAAATGCTGGCTGCTGTAGACCTCAAGTATATCTCCAGAAACGAACGGAACACTTACGGAATATAGGATAAAGTAACAGTCAAAAACACATAAACTGGAAGATAAACTTTATATAAAACACGGCAAAGCTTTCAGGTTAAAAACCCTTCTTCAGTGCATACATTTTAGTTCTAAAATCACATCAAATATATAGTATGGGTCTGAATCACATGGCTTGCAGCCAAAAGTCATGTGATTATTACATTCAACATTATAACAAAATTTAAAACAGAATTTGAAACATTTAAGCATTTTATAAAAATTACAAATTATTTTAGTTTACTCTGCTGTAGGAATTTTAATACAGGTTTTAATGTAATGATATCATTAATGCCGGGTTTTTTATCCGCTTGCAATCTAGTTATCCATTCGTATTCTTTTAATTCTAATTTGTTGTTAATATCCCCACCCCTCTCTGTTTTTTCCACTATGTGTATAACCCTAAATTTGAAACTATGTTGTGCTCCATGTTCTGCTATATGTTTGTATAGTGAATTCGTATTTATTGCTCTATTTATTCAGACCCATACTATATATTTGATGTGATTTTAGAACTAAAATGTATGCACTGAAGAAGGGTTTTTAACCTGAAAGCTTTGCCGTGTTTTATATAAAGTTTATCTTCCAGTTTATGTGTTTTTGACTGTTACTTTATCCTATATTCCGTAAGTGTTCCGTTCGTTTCTGGAGATATACTTGAGGTCTACAGCAGCCAGCATTTTCGTTGGAAATGGAGCCAATTAATTCAAACTGCTCAGTGGAAAGCCTGGTCATGACTGGGGTAAATCCGTTACTGAACTTTGCATTGACAGACAACAATAACCAAGGGGGAAGTGGTTTACGTAATTTAGTACCCTCGCTGAATTTACAAATAAACTACAACTGCTAGAGAAAAGCTAATTTCTTTTAAGAAGCTGCAATGGCAACGTTTCAGTTTCTGCGCCTACCTAGAGAAAGGAATAGTACCCAGAGGTCTGCGTATAACCAAGATGCCTTCATATGGGAACGTATTCCCAGATTTACTCAAACGGTGGCAGCAGTTGAATATACAGCTAAGTCTTGATTACATGACTCTAATGAATGATCATTTCATGTCCATAGAAACGACTTGAAGCTAGAAATTCATAGCTTAGATAAGCAATTGCATGAATTTCAAAGCTTCTCAAATAATATAACCAGCTATGAACAGCTACTTAATAAAATTAGCTCGCTTGACAAAAAGCTTGAGGAATCAAAGAAGAAGAAGCTTCTACGTGACGTTAATGACTTTGCAATGGGCCATATCTTTTCATGGCCGAGGGCTACAGATAAAACTAGAGGGGCTTCCAATTTTCAACATAATAATAAAAGTAACTCATTGGATACCCTTGATACTTTCGAACAAGCACTATCTACTCAAACAGCAACGGAGGCGAACGTAGTGGTTGACCAATCGGGGGAGCCTATGATGACGACACCAGACGAGCACACGCTGAGGTGAATGCGCCTAAGGCAGAAACGATGCTGAGCTAGAAAGAGAAGGGCCAACATCAAAAGGGAAGCTGCAACAAACAACGCTAGCTTCAGTTAACGCAAGCAGAGGTGATACCGAGTGTACTATGGTAAAAACAGAACAGCATCTACAGTACACGACACCTATAAAAAGGAAAAGCGACAGCCCTTTAGGACACAGCAAGCATATCCGTCAATAAAAGGAGGTACTTTAAATTTATCCAGTTTTAAATTAACGGAAGCACATTATTCATTGCTTCAAAAGGGCTTAAATTTTATACCGACGACCACAGATGATGTGGTGAATGTAATAACGGACCTCAAACTCTTTACTAGAGCAATAACACTGAAAATGTTATTTGGTAGTAAGAGTGTTGTTAATTTAGGGTGTAGGAAAAGAAGTGTTTTTATACCCAGTAACATACCAGTACTGCTAGCATTTCAGAATTTGCGAACAGGAAATTAGAGAGGTATATGATGAAGCTTATAAACATAAGGACATAACAGCAAATAGAAGTTTTAATCTAACCAGAGAAGAGCATGAAGCTATGCAAACATTGATAAAACATGGCGAGCTCATAATTAAACCAGCAGATAAGGGTAACGAACAGTATTAATGAATAGAGATAAATATTTAGATTTAATGAATGATTTACTACAGGATGTGACAGCCTTTAGAACAATAAATCAAGAAGATGCATGCAATAGTATTAGTATTATTAATATGGCCATTTATGACTTGCACTACAGGAAGATATAGACCTAGATCTATTTAATTTTCTAACAGTACCCTGTCCTATCATACCGATACTATGGAGTCAAGATACATAAATCCATAATGGATCCACCTATGAGACCTATAGTCTCAGGTGCTGGTTGGGTCACGGAACCCGTATCCATCTACTTACAACAACAACTTTATCCCTACATGAAAGACTGCAGTACAGTATTAAGGGACACGACTGATTTTCTGTTAAAATTAAGAAATTGGCAACAAACTGCAGATAATACATAAGGATATAATATTGGTAACATTAGATATCACCTCCCTCTTTACAGTAATACCAAATGATTATGGTATTGACTCCATAAGGGAGTTCTTAGTAGAACATACACCATACGTAGCACGTAAAATAGAAACACTATGTGCCCTATTAGAATTGGTCTTAACTAATAATATATTTATGTTTAACCAACAGCTATACCTACAAACATCAGGCGTAGCAATGGGCACTTCCATAGCGAACACCTATGCGAATTTGGTGCTATATGTATGGGAACAGAAATTTATGTTGAATAAAGACAATAATTATGCTAATAACTTATTATTCTATCAGAGATTCGTTGATGATTGTATTTTATTATGGAAGGGTTTGGAACAGCAATTAGATTCCTTTTTGGAATATTTAAATACAACAACGAATTTTTTAAAATTTAAAATGCAGCATGCAAGGGATAAAATAGTATTCCTAGACATTATGCTAGAAAACTCCAACTTCGTTTGAAACAAGCATATTATAAAGAAGTCCATTCTGACGTTACCTAAATTATACTAGCATGCATGCGCCTATATTTATATACCATAGTGGGTCTCAACTAGCAGCAGTAGTAATGAAATTAAATACTAATGAAGCAATATTTAAAATACAACTTGATAATACAATACAGGAGTTGATAACAATTTGGCACATGGGACCCGATAAAGGGAGGCTTCTTTGTTCACCAGTGGCAGTGGGGAGCTTAGAGCAGCCTATCTATCCCTGGAGGAGTGTTCCCAGCACAAGAATCTGGTAGTCTATTTAGTCCCCCTGTATAAAACCCGCTTTGGAGTGGTTTTTGCGCTTGTTACTACTCAGCCAAGCTCCTCGTGGTCCTGCGGAGTGGTGCTAGCAGCAGAGAGGCTAAAAGAGCGACTGCTAACCTGATAAAAGTGTTTTATTTCCTGCTACTACCTGGGCGACTGTCCAATCTAGCTAAACTGCAAGTATTTCTGCCTCTTGAACTGTTTTAAACTGTTTAAAGTTGTTTTTGCACCTGCACTTTTAAAGTTTGTCCTGTTTGTTGCATTTACCTGTTGAGGCTACACACTCATGTGCGCTAGCCTGTGTTACATATTTATTGCATTTTCCTGCTGTTTGTTGCAAAAAAGAAAAAAAACAAAAAAATTATCCTTGTTTCCCATCTTTCCTGACCTAGAGTAAGTAGTCCAAATGCAGGCTTTGCTGTATTCTGGACTTTTGGAAAGTTCCTGTGTTGCCCATTTCCTTTCTTGGATAAAAGGAGGCCTCTTTGTTCACCAGTGGCAGTGGGGAGCTTAGAGCAGCCTATCTATCCCTGGGGGAGTGTTCCCAGCACAAGAATCTGGTAGTCTATTGGCGGTTTTGGGCCAATTTCTAGCTCTTTCAAGTCCCCCTGTATAAAACCCGCTTTGGTGTGGCTTTGCGCGATTTTTATAAGCGCGGCATCGCGCAGCTCTGCTTAATTGGGTTTAAACCATTCTCGGCTCCACAAAGTCTGCTCTTCACTTTTTCCCTTAGAACCGATCTAGTTCTAATAATAAACACCCTATTCCTACTCTAAAACCTGGCACTTGCTCACTAAAGCAATTATATAAGTCAGCACTAAAAAAATTAAAAGCACTACACCCTCACAAACTCCCCTTGAGAACCTTGTTCCCCATTGGCCCTTTTTTTCAATTATAAAGGAATTACCAGTACTATTCTAGCATGTCCAAAGGTCAGTTGTCAATCTCCTCTCCGGTCCAGCTGGTGAATCTGAGAATCTTGAGGCAATGTTACAACTGTCTCATGTACACAGACAACGCTCTCCTCCTCCCAACAAATTCCAACACATGTGAGAGATGCAACCATATAGCCAAACTGGAGGCAAAGCTCTCTCAACTCAGTACTGGCGTAACCAGTCAGGAGGAGAAGGAAACCACACTCACTACAATTCCAGTCTCACATAGACCTACCACGACAGCAAACCAAACACATAAACACACAAAAACATACTCGGAGGCTCTAAATAAAAATCTGCCTAAGCAGCAGAGACCTTCAAAGCAGACACCCAAGCAACCGCTACCCCAAAACAAAACACGTGCAACACATAGCTCACAAAGCCAGTGTGCCGAAAAGTCACATAAACAACACACCTGATACATTTGTAATAGGTGACTCTATCGTCAAGCACACTGATGTCCCGCTCACCAGGCTGAACAAGGAGAAGGTCACGGTGAGCTGCCTGTCGGGTGCTAGGATCCGCCACATAACACAAGCACTCAGGTCACTCCAAGGCAAGTACAAATATGACTCAGTCATTGTCCATGCTTGTGTGAATGACCTGAGATGTACCTCCCTAGACTACATGAAAAGAGACATAGAGGAGCTCTCTGAGCATGTAGCCCAGGCCGGTATGACCCTGACCTTGAGTAGCATCTTACCCTCACCAAGAATGATGCCACAATATGAAGACAAGATGATCAATTTTAACAATTGGCTTAAGTATTGATGTCATTCAAAGGGGATCCAATGCCTGTCAGCCTGGGATGACATGCTTGACAAGCCACGATGCTTCACTAGGGACGGCTTGCACCTGTCACCCCTGGGCTTTTGGATATTGGCAAAGGCTCTTGCCACCCCCATAGTGCCTTTTTTATGCAAGGCTCAAAAGACAAACCCACATCCATAGGTATCACAAGGGATAAGAAACTAAGAGTAATACTACTCAATGCCAGAAGTCTAAACCTCAAGATGCACGCACTCGAAACTCTCCTTAGCATGGAGAACATTGATATCTGTGCAGTAACAGAAACCTGGTTCAAGGCTCCAGAGAGCACCCCAGCACTACCAGGTTATACCTCATACCATGCTTTTCAGCCCCAAAACTTGGACCGAACCACAAAAGGAGGGGGAGTATCAATATTCGTCAAAGATACCCACACCTCCAGGTTGGTGGCATGAAGCATCAGAGACTATCCATGTGGGTAAAACTGCCTTCCAGTTTATAGCCTGCTACAGACCACCCTCCCAAACCCAGGAACCCCACTCGGCCTCCTGAGAACACTGGAAAATATGAAGGTCTCTCCAAACACCATTATATTGGACGACTTCAACTACCCAAGCATAGACTGGGAGCATTACTCTAGCTCCAACACCCTAGCCCAAAGGTTCCTAGAATTTATAAACTCAAATGTTATGGAACAATTTGTTACCACTCCCACAAGAGTCGAAAACATACTGGACCTGATCATCACCAACAAGGGGTCTCTATGCTCCAGACCAGAATTTTATCCCTCACTGGTAAGATCAGACTATAAACTAATCTCACTGGATATTCACATTCCAACCCCACCCCCTGCCCAGAAAACCACAGTGAAAAACTTCTCTAAAGCAAATTCCACACTCCTCAAAACTGAGGTGGAATCCTTCAAAGCCCCTGGGCCTGTGGAAAATACGGCCCAGACTGCAGAATCCTTTATAAACATATTCTATGAACACCTTCAGGAATGCATGGATCATGCAATCCCAAATAAAACCAAGACCCAATCCTCCAAAAGCAGGCATCCTGTCTGGTGGACCCCAGCCATAAACAAACTATACAATAGAAGGAGGAAGCTACTACATGATAGAGCAAAATCCCAAAAAGGGAAGGCATCTATGATCAGTATTAGCAAAAAACTACGGGCACTCATAAAATCGTCTAAGGCCAGCTTTGAGAGAAAAATTGCACAGGACACTAAGGATAATCACAAGGCTTTCTTTAGTAATGTTAGGAACCTGGGTGGGAATTCCCAGATATGCTCAGAATTAGTCCAAAATGACAAAAAATACACCAAACCCACAGACATTACCAACATCCTAGCTGACAGGTTCAGCACAAACTCCCCCCCTCCCCACCAAAAGGGCAAATATCTATCCCAGTAGAGTGCTGCCCCCCCTGACATCTCAGATGCTCAGGTAAGAGCTGCCCCCTCCAAAGCAAAAAACACAGCATCAATGGGACCAGACAGTGTCCCGGGCTGCATCCTACATGAACTCCAAGACGAGCTAAACCCAAACATAAAACTACTGTTCAATCTCAGCCTTACTTCAGGATATGTACCCAAAGAGTGGCGTACAGCAACAGTGGTCCCTCTCCACAAAGATGGTGCCTCAACGGATCCTGGAAACTATCGCCCCATAAGCCTGACTAGCTTGGTCTGCAAAGCTATGGAAAGGATCATCATGGACCTCATAAATAAAGATATTGGGGACCTACAGACACTGAATCCTACCCAGTTTGGCTTTGTTAAGGGCAGATCCTGCCTCTTAAACCTGGTCGATTTCTTTGAAAGAGTCACCAAGGCCATTGACGAGGGGAAGGTGGTCCACACAGCCTACCTGGACCTCGCAAACGCCTTCGATACAATACCCCACTTGGGCATTATAGATAAGTTCACCAGCTTAAATATAAACCCCTATGTCACTAGATGGGTTGCAAACTGGCTCAAGGACAGAACCCACATGGTTAGAATTGCTGGAGCCATGTCAAACTCCAAACCAGTTACAAGTGGCGTCCCACAAGGCTCAGTCCTGGGACCTCTCTTGTTCGGTATATATTTCTCGGAGGTACAGGCCAACATGGAAGGACTGTGGCTGGCCAGGTTCGCAGATGACTGCAAACTAGGCACCATAATCGACTCTCCAGCCAACACAAGCGTCCTACAAAAGGGCCTCATAGAAACAGACAACTGGTGCCAGAGCCATGGCCTCAAGCTAAACACCAAAAAGTGTATAGTCATCCCCTTTCCCACAAATTACCACATAGGTGGTAATCCATTAAGTATGGAAGAAGTAATTAGGGACTTGGGGACCCAAGTTGATAGCAATCTCTCATTTGAAAACCACGTGGCCAAAGTGGTTAGAAAAACATTTTATATAGCCCACCTTATCATGAAGGGATTCACATCAAGATCAGGGGGGGGGGTCATCATGCCTCTTTACTCATCCCTCATCAGGCCCATAACTGAGTACAATGCCTCTTTTGGGATGTACCTTACCAGACACCTGCAGCAACTGGAAAGACCCCAAAAGTACCTCACCAAGAGGATCAAAGGGCTCAAACAGATGCCATATGCTGCCTGGTTAAAGAAACTCCAGCTCTACTCAGTGGCATACTGCCTGCTCAGAGGCGATCTGTGCCTGACGTATAAAGCCATGTCCAACCCGGAATTAATGGACATGCTGCACCTCAGAAAATCCAAATCCCATCGAGCTCACAGCTCAAGAGACTTGAACCTCAGCAATGAAATAAATAGGACATGCTGGAGGGACAGATTCATAACTCAGAGGCTCCCTTCAGTCTGGAATAAAATCCCAGTCCAGGTTAGGCAGAGTCCCTCATTGACTCTCTTCAAGAGGAATCTTGATGAGTGGATGGGAGATCGTAGGTTTACCCTGGGTATCACTTCTGTGTCACTGTTAGACAGAGGCACAGTATACTAACCTCAAAAAAGGGCATAGCAAAATTAATTTAAAATGGGTGGCGAAAGCCAAACACACTCTGGCTAGGCTTATAAATGCCCTAGGGCAGATAGCCTAGTATGAACCTATGAACCTAAGATTATGAAAACTGGAGGGGGGAGAGTGGCAAGTGGTCTGCGGTAAGCTGCTGCAAACACACACACATGGAAGGGCAGTTAGCACACATGGGTTAATTAATTCACAAGTATTTGGTTGTAGGCTACATACATTCAAACTATTGTATGTTCACACAGTAGCAGCTCTCTTTTGAAGCCTGGCTGGCAGACAAAATTCAGGGTGTCTTCTTGGGTTTGTCTGGAGGTAGTCTTTACGCCCTAATGGCAGGGAGGGAGCACCCGGAATGGTGTACTGTAAAGGAGAGAGAGAGTCAGTGAGTTAGATAAATGGAAAATAGAAATGCAAGACAAAGTTGGAGAGAGACTGAGTTAGGTGAATAGAAAGGATGTAGGAAAAAGGCAGAAGGATAAGGCAGAATGTAAGAGATATTCAGAGGAGGGATAGGTGTAGTTAAAAAGGTAACTGTGGAGGGAAGGTAAGGTTAGAGAGGCAGCTATAAAAAAAAAAAAAGCAGTAAACAAAGACCATAGACAATGCAAGGTATGCAGTATAATGACAATACAATATAGCAGGCGCCGTACAATACTAGTATAATAGGCAGTATGATATCAATAAAAATAACAGTTTTACCACAGGTCTATCTTAGTACAGATATCCTAGTCCCTTTTTGGAGGAAGAGAATGACAGCATTAGACAAAAGTACACACCAGTGATTAAATGATAGCAGAGCCTGTAATACATCGAGTTAACCAAAACTGTATGTTTGCAATGTATGTGATTAACAAAATGGCTCAGTATACATGTACATTTGTAAAGCCCATGTTGGCGTCTTTATGGAAGTTGATTTGCAATACTTTAAATGTAAGGCTGTTGATGAGAAAGGCGGTCTACACACACCCTTGTTGGCAACTGTTTAGTAGTTGCTTTACTAGCAGTTTGGATATAAGTATAAGAAAAAGACAGCACAAAAGCTTCAATAGCATTCAGTAAATGGCCATTTAGCATTGTTTTACTAGTCATCTTAGTGGAAGCCTGAGTTTAGTCAGGACAACTCAACAGCACAAACGAACCACACTAACCCCAGAGAGAATATGATAGGTATCTATGTTGAAGCAGGTATTCATTGGAAAGAGCTATACATTAGTAAACTGCTACAGCAAAGGCATAAACCCACTATATTACAGTCAGCACCTGGTTCTTATTATAAGTATAAAGCACATAAACCAACAGTTATGCTGTACACGTATACCAACAGTTACACTGTATTTAGTGGAGGTCAAGCACTATCAGCTATTGCTTTAATGCAGATATTGGTGAAGAAAGGTAAATAAAAACAAAACTTACCGGTGGCGTGTTCAAGCAGCCCTACCACTGGACCGATAGAAGGGAGGTGTGGACGCTCTGAACTAGATTTAAAAATGGCACCACAGACCACGAGGGTTAGAAGTAGACTTTCCTGGAGGAAACCTTGCTACGAGGAAGTGGATAGGCATGGGGGATGTGACTAGGCTAGAGGGGCAGAAAGTGGGTGAGAAGGATACCTGGGAGGAGGAAGGTTTAGGAGAACTGATTTCAGCAGAAAAAAGTATCAGCAACTGCAGATATAAAGACAGGACAAGAAGGTAAGTTTAACTATATATACATTGAGGCTAGTATAGGTTAATAATTGTGAAAGTGGGTAGTTACACAAGGGAGTCGATATTTAATAACTGGGGGATTTGGAGTAGGATTTATAGTAATACAATATATAATAAGTCCATATTAGATAGAGCTAAGAGTGAGGTTTTTGTTAATCCTAGACCATCAGGGTATGGTATAGGTAAACATTACAGGGGAAATAGGCTTTGTTTTACAATGATTTATGCCAATGACAATGCGGTTATGACGGACATTGTCATACGGAATTGGCATGTACTTACTGTGGATCCAACTACAGCCAGCATAGTTGGGGAGGTACCATGTTTTGTTTATAGAAACAGTTTGCATTTGAAATGACTTTTGTGTAAGGACAAAGTCAAATATGTTGGTGATGTTATGAGTGTGAGGGATTCAAGACTTGGTACTTTTCCTTGTGGACATTGCAACATGTGTAGTGTGATATCTACAACACAGTTTTTTAGTCACCCTGTCCTGGACTTTAAGTTTTCTCCCAGGTTTAATGCCACCTGTGACAATAGTAATTTAGTGTACCTTGCCAACTGTAAGTGCTGTGATTGCTTCTATGTTGGCAAGACCTCTAGGAGGTTGAATGATAGAATGTATAACCATATTTATGACATAAAGAACATACATTTACAGAATGCTTTGGCAAAGCATGTTGCTGTTTACAATTTACATAGCTTTGACTTTATGGTCTTACAACTTGTACATAAGAATAACAAAGGGGGTAACTTAAATAACCATCTGGAGTCCATTGAGTTGAAATGGATCCTGAGATTATGTGCCCACATTTATCCTGGGCTCAATAACTGTGTTAGTATAAAACCTGCACTGGAGGCACAGTCCCTTAAATGAGTAAGTGAATAAATGAATTTGTTATTAAATAGATAAGAAAACCAATTTTTTGGTTGATGGCTTCCTATGCCTAGCACTTTAAAGCTTTTTTAGCTTCTGTTTATTTTAATTGGCTCTGTTAAAATTGATTAATTGATGCTTGTTATTTTAGCTAATTGGCATGATACACTGTTATTTAAACTGTATTGTTTGTTCCTTTTTGAGATCTGATAAAGCGTGAGTTTTTCACGTGAAAGCACTTATCCTGTTTCACTTTGTGATTAAATACTGGATTTTTGAGCCATGGTGGTCTTATCTTGCTGTTTTTGCCTGATCACTTTTGGTTCTCTGGGTGTGGACTTTTGGGCAGCAGTTTGCACGTTTGTTTTTATATTAAATTTAGAGTAATGTATAACCCCCAGGCAAATATTACAATGGAAAGGCACTTATTTTACACAAGGGATCAAAAGCCTGATGAAACTTTTGCAGTATATATAACTGACTTGAGAAACAAGGCTAAAATGTGCAGAGTTGGCGATTTAAGGGATGAATTGATAAAGGGCAGACTTGTGTATGGCATAAAAGATGATGCTGCGAGAAAGAATTTGCTTCGTGACAGTGATTTAACTTTGAATAAGGCCACTGAGATTTGTCAGATATGCAAGCTCACAGAAAAGCGCACAAATATGCTTACAAATGAGGACAGCTCTAGAAGGCACAGTGACAAAGCTCATGTTGATAGTATGCAGCACGTGGTTAAAAGAAGCAGGCCCTGGCATATGGCAGCAACTGTAGCCCCTGCAGCATTCACTGGTGAACCTCAGAACTTTCTAGCAAATTCCAAAGTTTGCACAGTCTCAGTGAAGCATAAGAGTGAGTCAGCAAACTCAAAGCATGGGCCCCAACCCAGTTTCACTGCCAACTGTCATAATTGTGGTGGAAGTAATGAATCTAAAAGGGAAAATGTTTAGGTTTTGGTCAACAATGTCACAAATGCAATAAATTGAATCATTTCAAAAAGGCTTTGTAAATCAAAAGGTCCACATTCTTTTATTAAAAATGAACATTTTAAGAAACAAGTTGATCAATTAGAAAACTGCAACCTAACTCTTTATGTTGATGGTGTGTCAGTGCTTCATGAAACAGTTAATGTAGTAGATTTAAGGGCAAAGAATGAAGTATTTTGTACTGTTCAGAGAAATGGCAAACCCATAGAGCTCAAAGTAGACACAGGTTCCAAGTACAATGTTATGTCAGCAGAAACATTTGCTAGAGTGTGTCATGGTGAAAGGCTTGATTTGGCAAGATGTGAGAAGCTTGTTGCTTAAGGAGGTGAAGAAATGCAAACCAAAAGCTCAGTAGTGCTTTCATGTTACTCTCCTGGAAAAAGCTACGACTTGTTATATGTGGTCAAAAGGCATGTCCAGTCATTATTAGGGCACAGAGTTTGAAAATGTGTCTGCTTTTATTTAATAAGGAAGTCCACCAGTTAGCTTAAAAGACCACTACTCTAATTTTGCTAGTACATTTTTTCTACATATGTTGATCTTTTCAAAGGCAAACTAGGCAAACTTCCAGTTGTGTACTCCATGAAGTTAGACCCAGAGGTCAGTCCAGTTATCAGGCCAGCATATAAAGTTCCAATATCCATGCAGAACAGGGTCAAAGCCAAGTTAGACAAAATGGTGTGACAAGCTGTGATTTGTCCAGTTGCAACTCCAACTGAATGGGTATGTTCTATGGTGGTAGCTCATAAGAAAAGCTCAGATGACATTAGAATATGTATTGACCCATGAGATTTGAACAAAGTGCTAAAAAGACCTCATCATCCAATGCACATAGTCAACGAAGTTGCAGCCTTGATGCCAAGTGCCACTGTTTTTTTCTGTCTTAGATGCAAAGAGCTCATTTTGGCAAATTCAGCTTGACAAGAAATCCTCATTGCTCACTACTTTCAGTACTTCATTTGGCAGGAACAGATTTTTGAGAATGCCATTTCGGATAAATTCTGCAAGTGAAGTCTTTCAACGTGCAATGGAGCAATTTTTGGGGGTTTTCTTGTGCTATTATAGTAGATGACATACTAGTAGGAGGTCATGGTGAAGCAGAACATGACAGAAACCTCAGAAAAGTTCTGGAAAGGCCACATCAAGCGAATCTTAAGCTCAATCCATAGAAATACAAATTCAGGCTACAGGAAGTTACTTATGTTAGTCATTTATTTACTAGTACAAACTTATGACCAGACCCTTCAAAACAAACAGCCATTCTCGAGATGTCAGCTCCAGACAATGTTCAAGCCCTGCATCGTTTTCTTAGCATAGTCAACTAGCTAGGCAAGTTCATTCAAGACTTAAGCCAACTTTCAGCACTGCTTAGTGAGCTGACATGTACAGATGTAGTCTGGTCTTGGTTAGAGCAACACCAAAGAGCATTTGAAGTCCTGAAACAGAGAATTGCTAGTCCACCAACTCTCAGATATTATGATGTTCACAAACCAGTTACACTTTCCTGTGATGCTTCGAAATTTGGTCTTGGTGCAGTCATTCTACAAGAGGATCAACCTGTTGCCTATGTATCGAGAACTCTTACTTAAACTGAAATGCAATATGCCCAGGTTGAGAAAGAGCTTTTGGCAATTGTGTTTGCATGTTCAAAGTTCCATGATTATGTTTATGGTAGACCTATCCAGACTGAAACAGACCACCAACCTCTAGTCATTATCTTGAGAAAGCCTATGCATTCAACTCTAGCCCATCTGCAATGTATGATGCTGAGATTGCAAAAGTAAAATTGTAATCTTGTCTACAAGAAAGACAAACTTCGTTATCTTGCTGATACATTATCCAGATCACCCAGAAACACCACAGAACAGCATGAGAATGAGAACCTTGATTGTTATGTCATTGAAGTGAGAAATATTTCTTCTATATGTCTTGATGAGTTGTGAGATTGTACAGCCACAGATCCAGTTTTACAGAGGCTCATTCACTTTATCAGTCAAGGTTGGCCATCAAAGCAATCCAATTTACCTCAAGAAGTGCAACCTTATTTAATATAAAGAGATGAGATTTGTCTGACAAAGGTATCATTATGAAAGGTCTGAAAGTAATTTTTCCAAAGTCTTTGCAACCAGAGTACATTATTATCTTGTATCGTGGTCACCCAGGAACCAACTCTACCAAAAGAAGGGTGAGAGAACTAGTATTTTGACTTTCTATGTCACAAGACATAGAGAGAGCACTTTTATCTTGTTCCATGTGTAATAGTACTAAGCCACATCAACAGAAATAACCACTTTTACTAAATCAGATTCTGGAACTACATTGGTCAACAGTAGCCACTGATATCTTCGAGTGGAATGGTCAACATTATTTGGTGCTAGAAGACTCTTACTCTGATTGGTTCGAGATTGACCTACTTCCTAATCTATCATCCAGTACTGTAATTACTAAGATGAAGCATCATTTTGCAGTACATGGTAGACCATGCAAAGTTATTTCTGGCAATGCTACACACTTTGCAAGCCAACAGTTCAAAATATTTGCTGAGGGATGGGACTTTACTCATGTCACGGGTAGCCTTGACTACCCACAGTCAAATGGTTTGACAGAACATGCAGTTCAAAGTGCAAAACAGTTACTAGAGAAGTCAAAATTGAGATAATAATGATGTTTTCTTGAATCTCATGATAAACATCTTGGCTCACCTGCTCAGAGGCTTCTGTTGAGACAAACCAGAACCATATTACCAATCAGTAGTCAATTGTTGTTTCCATGTGTCAAGAACAACAGGTTAGTGAAAACCAATCTGTCGAAGAAACGTTTAAGTAGCAAAAACAAAATCTCAGGATTCAAACGTCAAAAGTAGTTTAATGTACAAGCTTTCGAGATAAACTCTTTATCAAATACAAAACACATAAATACTCATCCAGTGTATATATATATATATATATATATATATATATATATATATATATATATATACACAGTGCCAGCCTATCAACTTATTAACAGATTAATCAATTAAGCAATTAAGCATAACATTTGTTAAATTAAAGCACAACTATTAGCTCTATACATAAAATTATTTGTATTTTAAAATGGGCTTGATACTATTAACTTTGTTCAGACCTGGTGGTGCATCTGCTCTAAAAAAAATTAACCATTTATAGTCTGCCCTTTCAGTTGCATTAATAACATCTCCACCTTTGTTGTTCTTAAAAATTCTCTGAAGTATCCTAAATCTAAAACTATGATCAGCTCCTTGCTGTAAAATATGTTGACTAAGAGTATTCGTTTCAACTTTCCTACGAATTTCAGACAAATGTGACAAAATTTAAATTTGCAGTTAGCTTTTCCTATATAAAAACTCGGACATTTTATACAGTTAGCAAAATATATAATATTATCAGTATCACATGTACCAAATGTGTTAAATACAAATCTCATATTCGTTATAGGGTGAACAAATTCAGAATGTGTGTTAATAAACTTGCAGTATGTGCACTTATAGCATGGAGTAGTGCATTTTTTCTTTACACATACTTCTTTGGCATTAACCTTTAAATCTTTACAACATAGTAACTGTTTAAGGTTCTTTTCCTTCTTATATACAAAAAATGGTTTCTCCCCAACTATCCTTTTAACATTAATATCTGAATTTAAGATAGTCCAGTTCCTCTCAATAATATCTTTAACCGGAGATAAGTGTCTATTAAATTTCATTATATAGCCTAAGTTATAGTTTTTGTGATGACCATTACTATATTGTTCATCTAACCTATCATTCTTGAAATAAGGTGATGCCACAGTATGTCGTTGTTTTTTAACATCTTCAGCCACATTGTCTAACAACCTTTTATCATATCCCCTACATAAAAAAATCTTTAGACATAGCCTCAACTTCGGATGTAAATCCTTCTTCCGTAGTATTCAGATGGCTATCTCTTAGAAATTGACTCTTTACTACCCCTTTATACATATGCTTAGGGTGCATACTAGAATTATTGTACATATCTAGTAGTCCGCACATTTTTCCTATAGATAGTAGTCTGAATTAGATTATCCTCTTTAAATAATTTCACATCTAAATAATCTCCTTACTAAAACAACACATTTCAAATTTCAGGATTTCAGTAGTTAACTGTAAATGATTAACAAACTCATTTAAAGAAACCTCACCCCCTTTCCATAATAGTAGTATATTATCTACAAAGCATTTGTAAAAATCAAATCAGGGTGTGTATACCCATCAGATGAGAAAATATGAATTTCCTCCTACCTGGCTAAAACCAAATTAGTGTAGCTATTAGCTACAGGTGGCCCCATGGCTACACCGGAGATTTAATGATAAATATCACCTCTAAACATAAATACATTGCTTTGTAGTACTAACTCTAAGAGGGAGTATATTAAAGAAATCTTATTAGCTGATAAAATTACTGTGTTGTACTATAAATTCACATATATAATCAGTACCTAATCCATCGGGTATCACCGTAAATAACAATTTTACATCCATTGTTACAAATAAAATATTTATAGCATCTATGTCTTTCACAAAATAACCTAACATTCTTAAGAAGTTACATGTATCGTTAATAAAAGCTTTACTGTAGTTCAGCACAGGTTTTACTTGCTGGTCAAGATATTTAGATATGCCTGTTGTAGCCCATTGGCCACCCGAGACAATAGGTCTTATAGGTAGATGTAACAAACTTTTATGGACCTTTGGCAGACCATATATTGAAGGGCAAACAGGGTATTCAGTTTGTAAATAATTATATTCCTGAGGTGTAATAGCTAACTGCATAAGTTGGTCATATAAATCCGATTTAATTCTGTAAACAATATTATTCAAGTCAACATAATTAATAATTTTAAAAGTATTAACATCACTCAAAAACTCAAGCATTGAACGTTCATAATGTCCATGATCCATTATAACTGTTTTCCCACCCTTGTCAGCAGATTTAATAACAATATCATCCCTAGCACACAATTCAACTAATGACTTTTTCTCAAATTCATTTAAATTATAGTACCTAAATGCTTTACTTTTAAAAAACAGATCATAAAAGTCATTTCACACATACGATAGAAAGCAGATACAGTTGCTAAACTTGTGGGACTAAAAGTACTACTTCTTTTTAAGCCTGCAATATTACTAGCATTATTATTAAATAGCTTTAAATCAACATTTCTTGTAAAAAAGTGTAGCTCTGTAAGGCAGTCATTCAAAGTCCCATTTATAGATGGAATAAAGTTCAATCCTTTATCTAATAGTCTTAGCTGGTCATTATTAAAGTCAACTGTATATAGATTTAAAACAGTATAGCATATGTCTTCCAACTGTCTGTGTTTGGAACTACCTTGTGGATTGCTCCCAGTTCTTTTTGAACCAAGTTTAGGTTCTTTTTTGGAGTGTCTCTTTGGATACTGCATTCTCTGCTCTTGGTCTGAACTTGAAGAGGTAGTTGCAGTATAATTTTGTTCTAGGCTCCTAAAAAGGGGGAAGATGATGAAGAAGTATTCACCACAGTAAATCCATTCATAGGTGTTTCATTAGTTGCTTCAGTAACAGTTAGTTCATTTCATTCTGTTTCAGCCGTAGCTGTAAAGGAATCCAATGCTGTTACAGCCTATATGTGTTATTGCATCATCAGTTGAAGCTAATGCTGCCATATGTCTCCTATTAGCTGTATTAACTTTGGAAATGGATTTGCTATTTATAACTGTTGTATATGCGCCTCTATCAGAATTACGGTACTGCTGATTCCTTTCCCTGGGCCATGAAAAAACGCGATTGTGCTTGAAACAGTTAATAGTATCAAGCCCATTTTAAAATACAAATAGTTTTATGTATAGAGCTAATAGTTGTGCTTTACTTTAACAAATTTTATGCTTAATTGCTTAATTGATTAATTTAATAAGTTGATAGGCTGGCACTGTGGATATATACTGGATGAGTGTTTATTTATGTGTTTTGTATTTGATAAAGAGTTTATCTCGAAAGTTTGTACAGTAAACTACTTTTGATAGTTGAATCATGAGATTTTGTTTTTGCTACTTGGACTGTGTGATATCTGGGATCATTTGGCTGTTTACCACCTGTTGTTTGTTGCTGTTTGAAGAAACGTTTAACCCAGAAGTCCTACTACAATAAAACCAGCAAACCATTACAAGAAGAAGAAGTGATAAGGATGCAAACGTCCAAAAGTTATGATCAGACTGGTGTCAGGAAGAGTATTTGCCCAGAGCTGAGATAATACATTGTGGAATTACAAGAACCAGTCTATAGGTGGAATTAGAAACATATCAGACCAGTGTCCGAGCCTATACCACAGCACATAGCTTGTGAGAAAGACTCTTTATCTCAGAGTGAGTTGTCCGGTGTTCCAATTTCAGAGGAAGTTCCAGAGGACATTCCCATTCCTGTGATGAATCCAGAAGTTCCTGATATGAGTTGTTCACTGAAGACTATCTCTGTTGCTAAATTTGGTCCAGATTGTTATGTTACGAGATATGGTTGTGTCTCTAAACCCTGTAACAGATACAAAGCAACTTGGACACAAACATTGTGTTTTGTTTCTACTGTTTATTGTAATGCATTTCTAACTCTGATATTGTTTTTACAAAGGACAATCTTTTTAAGAGGTAGAATGTAGCTCAACATGTGTGTATGTACCTTTAAGAAGTTATCCAAGGGCTTACACAACTGTATAAATACTGAGCACATGCAAGTCTGACTGCCATTTTGTAGTTAGCTGTTGAGATATAAGCATGTATGTATGTAAGGTCTGTCTGTTAATCAGTTAATTTGCATTTTATTATTTTATTATGCTGCTATCCATCTATGTATTAAAGCATCTAAAGAAAATACCCCATGTGCTTGTCTTCTATGTTAGAGAGGGACAAGTGACAGTGGAGATTTAAATATTGGTGGAGAGTGGGGGTCCAATGGAAGGATATAAGAGGAATGAATATCCTATTTGAGAGGTGGGGGGATCAGAAGGTGTATTATAAGAGGGAACAGTGAAAGCAGTAGAGGGAGAGGCAACATGAATAAAAACAGCAATATAGAATATAATGTTATGTTTAGTATGAGGCTGGATCAAATGTATACAGGACATGAGTGGTTGGTATAGGAAGTACAAAAGATACAGAAAGCTGCCAGAGGAATAAATATACTAATGAAAATGTCTGTAATGTAAAAGTAACACTGAAAATGTATAACTAAACAATACTTTAAAAACATTCTAATTACCGCCTTCATTTCTGTAAATCTATTTCCTCTTAATCCATTATGATAAAAGATCTGTTCTTAACTGAAATATCTTGGGATTCAATTTCATCAAAATTCTCTAGCCAACTATTGTAATAACAATGTGGAAAATTTAAAATTCTCCCTGTTTTCTAAAACTACTTTGATGAAATGAACACACTGCTTAGTATCCTATTCCATCTTCTTTCTTCTCTCCAAATTATACCTATTAGTATCTTTAAAAATGTTACCTCAGTGTTCAGTAATTTTATGTGGACATCCAAATCTGCATGGGATGATTATACTAAATTAATATTACTTAAAATCCATGGTGGGTTGTGATTACCTGACTTCATCCTATATTACTTAATTATTAATGCTGATGGATCACTAAGAATAATAAACTCCCCTAAGGGAAACTCATGGCAACTACTTTTGGCAAAAATTGCTATAATAGTACACAACAATAGAAATACACACCTTTACATGTAAAACAGGAAAATATCAGATACCTTAAACTCCTTGATTTCATATCCAAAATAATAGTTTTATTCCAAATTTTACGTAATGATCTAAATCTATACACTCCCTTTGAATTATGTCAACCAATTAATCAAAGTCCTAACCTTCAAGTTAAATAACAAGATGCTAAATTTGCCTAATTTCCTTTGATTAAGAATAAAATGATTTGAGATTTTTGTCTGTCAATACACTTTAATCTGTCCAAAGATTATATGTGCATTTTTAATTAAATCTTTTATTTAACAAAGCAACAAGTTAATACTTTACATCTAGAGTCCATTGACATCAAGCTGTGGAGCTCTTTATTGTCTGATAAACCTGTATTCAAAACATGCAAGTTAATATCTAATCTTAAGTATAAAACTCCTTTATATATTCTTCTTATTGAGTAAATTCTGATCTCTCTCAACTAAAGTCAAATAAAACTATATACACTCCAATAGAAAGTTTATTCTCAGTTCATGACTGTAAGTAAAGCTTATATGACTCCAGCTAAAACAACCTCCTACTGTCCTAAACATTTACCTATTTGTAATGCATGTCAAGCAGACTATGTGGAATTATTACTTATGTTATGGAGCTGTAATCATTTCAATAGCATTTAGAGTTATCTCAGAGACTGACTTGAATTTTTGGTTTTCACAAAAAGTTTTTCTCTAGAAATGATGCTATTCTTCATATCCCACAAATGTACAACCTAAAGACCCTTATATCCTAATAGCATTATTTTTGCTACTTAGGTTTTATATCACCCAAAACTAGTTTGATCGCAGTCATTTATTTTGGATAGGATTCAAGGAGATGGTCATTAAATATATCAAGTTCTATACAATCACATTAAAAAAACTAACAAAAAAAGATTTCCTCTTCATTAGAGCGCTGGCCTAAAATCATAGACATTGTTTTATAGTTGTTCTCATTTTTTTATCATTCTTTTCCTCTACACATATTTATCTATAGTATTTTCTATCAATTATATATTTGTATAATAATCACACAGCACTGTTGTATATACTTGTAAATGGTTATTATTACTTTCCAGTATATAGCTTATAAGTAAATAAGATATATAAACTTTTTGTACTTAATTCCTTTGTATTGTTAATATTTGTTTATTAATTTTGTATATAAATACCTAATAAAAGCAATGGAAAAAGATAAAACCACAGAAATAAATATATGTATGTGAATTGGGAGGACACAAGAAACCCCTGTGGGTACTTGGACAATGGCCTTTTAAGAGCTAGGGGAAGTTTTATGGTTAGCAGACACAGGAGTAAAAAGCACAGAGGTTATACTCTAAAAATATCCCACAAGAAAAGGTTAAACAAAGTAAAGTGTATACACTAGTTGCCTTGACTAGTAAATCTGTAATCTTTATTTTGTTTAAGTTTTTTCTTCTGGGATAGTTTTAGAGTATAACCACTATGCTTTTTGCCCCTGTGTCTGCCAAACATAACATCTCCCCTAGCTATGAATATGCTGTCATCCAGGTACCCACAAGGGTTTCTTGTGTCCTCACTGGCATCTCAGCAATAAAGTAACTTTTAAATTCCTAGCCTATTCCCTTGGGCAGAGAGATGTGCAAACCATAAAATAGCAGAGACCACTATCCCTCCTTATGCATAAACATGCTTGCACAGCGCAAGATCATGGTCAAATTGGGACCAAGGCAGGGCATTGAACCAGCCCCCCAGCAGCCATTCCAGTGTCCTATTATTTGGCTGCCGCTCCTCAATTACCATAAACCCTGTTCAAACCTGTCAGTCTGCATGCTGCTATTTTCTTATTTACTTTTACAATGATAACAGAGATTTGAATTTAATTTAAAACTTTTTTCAAATTTTATAGAACAAACACTGATGTCCATTTGCTAAACAAAACAGTCTTGCATTGAAAGCAGACTTAGCATGAGCAACAGTAAACTTCTGTACCCTCGAAACTCACATTCATTGACAATGCATGTGACCAGTGGTGGTTTAAGTGTAACTTGGGCCATGGGCTGTTTACAAACCACATTTTTAAGACCATGAATAAATGCATATGTTCTTTCATTCACTTTCTTGTTTCAAATTATATATTTTTTGTTTAGTACATTAACATTTGTTAAACTGTGTTCTAGATTTTCAGTTCTGAACATTTTTCTGCAGGCAGTGAAAAATGTATAAACCAGTAATGACAAAACTACCCATTCAGAACATTTCAAACATAAAAGGTAACTCAAACTGATTTCATTATAATCCACCAATATTATATGACCACTTTAGTGAGTGTAAAAACATTGTATGTCTGATTGTGATAAAAAAACGGGCACAGTAAAGTATTCCAGTTTGCTTCACACAAATGTACACTAGTCCTGCAAAACAGACTAATGATTTTAACTTTATCAGCTTAGCTGGGCCAGTTATTTTTATCAACAGATACCTCCTAAATCAAACAATTATAACTACATTCTTTTCTTTGAGCACCTTTATTAAATTATCACTTAAGACATGGACAAACATACATTAACAAAAAATAAAACAAACCATGTTAACATTTTTCCATTTACATACCTTATTCATCACACATCTTTTCTTTATTTGTACCTGTCATCAGTCCATTACATAAATTACTGAATTCCCTCCTTTCCTTAAACCTTGCTCCTCATCTTTCTGAACATTATTCTGTATATGTTGTCCCATAATTTCCAATTTCCATACAATGTGTTTCTTCACTTTTCTAAAGATCCCTCTTTCAGTTCTTTGTATCTCCTTCATAAAATTCAATACTTCAAATACAGTTAGTTTGGACTTTGATTTCCATTTTTTAGTAATTGTTTATTTTTATTTATTTTTTTTGGCAGCCAACACAATTAACCTTAATAAGGCCTAACTACTATGTCTAGGCAATTCAGATCCTGTGTTCTGGTTCAAAAGAACAATTTCCTGGGTTACAGCTATTTGGTCACCCAATATTTCTGACAGAGTACTCAGTAGGGATTTTTTTTAAATCTGCCAACTTATTGCACTCCCAAAACATAAGCTCCCAGTTACCTCTTTCTTCCCCATCACACCTCCAACATTTGCTATCTATCCACAGAAAAATTCTTTGAAGTCTGCTTTGGGTATACAAATAACTATGTAAACACTTCCAAGCAAAGCTCCTAAATCATCTTGGCTTTGTTGCATAATTGGGAATCATACATATGTCCTCCCATTTTTCTCTTGTAAATTGCAGTTACAGTATCTCTTCCCAGTCTTTTCTAACCTACTCCTATGGATTTGGATTGTTATCATAAAATATTTTATATGCCCTACCAGTTATCCCTTTTAACAGCAGCTTTTGTTATAGATTCAACTACAAACCATATCAGAGCAGGTTTTTCACTTAAGATTGCCCTATCCCTTTCTCTTTGTCTGTACTCTGATTGCAATCCCTGGTAGGGAAGACAGTCTCTTGCCTGCAGTGCAAATATTTTCTTGGCCTCATACTACTCTATTAACCTTTCCTTCTGTAGTAGTTTGGTCTCAGTAGTTTGGTTCCTTTGACAGTTTTCTCCAGTGAAGTCCACCCCTTCTTTGTATATTTTCATTGCCCCAACTTGCAGTCATCCCTACTGGCAAAAATCTCCTTTCTCCATTCTCATGCCGACTTAGTTCTTAGAATACTTTCTGCTATGTTATGAATATAATATTCTGTATGGTTCCTATTATTTTCCTTAAGGATCTACATCCAAAATCCACCTTGCTTCATCATCATCCATTCCCATTTTGAATTATAACCTTCTGCTTGTGTTGTATATGAGCCTTAACTATGTAGCTCTAAAATAACACTTCAGATCAGGTAATCCTATACCACCGTGTTCTATTGGAAGAATCAGTTATCCCACATAACTCTTGCCCTCTTCCCTCCATCAACTCTTTATTAATTTTTGTCCACAACTTCTCTGATTGATAAAAATATGCTCATGTGAGCATGCAGCATTATTACCATTCAATATGGTAATATAAAACATTTTCACTTCTTGTCTCTTACTATCCATATCAATAAACAAGAGCTTCCAGCTTCTCTGTTTTTTGTATTATCTTTTGAGTAGTCACGTGCCACATATCCTTAACTGCCATAACAGATTTTAATCCATACTTCTAAATTCTTCACCTTGTCATATATATATATATATATATATATATATATATATATATATATATGTGTGTGTGTGTGTGTGTGTCTGTGTGTGTGTGTGTGTGTGTGTGTGTGTGTGTGTGTGTGTGTGTGTGTGTGTGTGTGTGTGTGTGTGTGTGTGTGTGTGGTTTACTATTAGAATTACGAAACTGTTTTGGTTGACCAGCATGTGGTCAAAAGGAAGTTTTCAAATGGGTAGAATGCCAAACCAAATACATCGACTACACTACAGTGAATGGGTAGTGTAGTTCAAGTATTTCAGTTTGGCATTGTGCATGGAGACTGCAGTTCAGTTTGGAACAGGGAATTAGCCCATTTCCTTACTGTAGTGTGATCTTGGTATATTTAATTTGCAAGGGGTGTGAGGGGTGCAAAAGAGTACAATTAATGTACCGTTGACAGCAGAATGTTACAGTACATTAATGTGCATAGCACCTGCTATGTTGGGTCTATATTACCATATCGAATGGTAATAATGCCGAATGCCCATATAAGCGAAAATGCACGAGGACTAACTTGTGTTTTTTGGGGTTGTGGTACAGTGAGGATTGGAATATTTGCCTTTTCCTCACTGTAGTGCGACCTCGGAGTTGGAATATATATTTAGCAGGGGGTGTGGGGTGTGCAGCCCCCCACAATAGCAAGTTCATTCTTGTGCATTTTCGCTCATATGAGCATTCGGCATTATTACCATTCGATATGGTAATATAGACCCATTATGTCAAATACATGTAACTACGAATGTCGATGTATTAATTTTTGCCTTGGTTGCTGTTTCAAAATTTAAAATTAAGCATTTTGGGTTGACATTTTGCACAGTCAACTGATGCAGTTTGAAATTTCAGTAGTAAACCTATATATACATGTATACACACACACACATGTATATATATATGGGTATTGCTAAGCCAGTTTATGTATGGGTACATAATTTTCAGCTATAGCCTTTGTTTTATCTTCATTCATTTAATATCCCAAAAGAACTTGAAATTGTCTCAAAATATTCCACATCATTGAGATGTTGACTTCTAGCTTTATCAAGTACAAAATAATATCATCTGCAAATAAAGCAAACTTTTCTTGATTACCATACCAATTATATCCTTGTATTTCTGAGTCCCTTATTTTCTTTTTCAATGGCTCTAAATGTAGAGCAAATAAATAACGGGGAAAGAGGACTCCCCTTCCTGGTTCCTCTGTTCAAACACAACTTATTAGAAATGAACCCTCTTACTTTAACTTTTGCCTCTAATCCTTCATATATCATCCTAATTAGCCTTAATTTTGTATCTAGGAATACAAAAGTTTCCACTACCCTACTCATAAATCCCACTTTACTCTGTCAAATGCATTCTCTGCATCAAGACCCATCAACAACAGTGGTATTTTCTTACATTCTGCTTCTCTTTGGATTATTGTTTTATTAATGTTGTCAAATATTTGCTTCCCCTCCACAAATGACCACTGATCAACAATTTTCAGTTTTTCCAAAACCTTTGCCATTCTTTTAGGTTCATAGGTTCATACTAGGCTATCTGCCCTAGGGCATTTATAAGCCTAGCCAGAGTGTGTTTGGCTTTCGCCACACATTTTAAATTAATTTTGCTATGCCCTTTTTCGAGGTTAGTGTACTGTGCCTCTGTCTAACAGTGACACAGAAGTGATACCCGGGGTAAACCTACGATCTCCCATCCACTCATCAAGATTCCTCTTGAAGAGAGTCAATGAGGGACTCTGCCTAACCTGGAATGGGATTTTATTCCAGAGTGAAGGGAGCCTCTGGGTTATGAATCTGTCCCTCCAGCATGTCCTATTTATTTCAGTGCTGAGGTTCAAGTCTCTCGAGCGCGTAGCTCGATGGGATTTGGATTTTCTGAGGTGCAGCATGTCCATTAATTCCGGGTTGGACATGGCTTTATACGTCAGGCACAGATCGCCTCTGAGCAGGCAGTATGCCACTGAGTAGAGCTGGAGTTTCTTTAACCGGGCAGCATATGGCATCTGTTTGAGCCCTTTGATCCTCTTGGTGAGGTACTTTTGGGGTCTTTCCAGTTAGTTACCTTGCTAACAGCATAAGTATTATGCATGGTCAAGATGGGTTACAAAACCACAATTCAAGTTAAAGCAATTATATGACTTGTTATCCACATTTACTTATATGAGAAAAATCATTATGCTTCCCCTTGATGTTCAGTGTAGTGTATGTCATTTATGACAAGTTAAAACAGTAGTGTTATTATACACAAGCCCATGTTATTAAACTGTGTATTGTCAATTTAATACTATTTGTTCAGAATATGATTGTTACATTCTGTGACATTTCAGGTTTAGGCTTCTATTGTTTCGCTTGAACAACTTTGTCAGTTTGATGTCATGTATAAACATTAGTTACCTCGGTAACCACTTTAAGTGTTATATATGGTCAAGATGGGTTACAAAAACTACAATTCAAGTTAAAGGAATTACATGACTTGTTATACATATTTAGTTATATAAGAAAATCATTGTGCCTCCCCTTGATGTTTAATGTAGTGTATGCCATTTATGACAAGTTAAGACAGTAGTGTTATACACAAGCCAATGTTATTAAATCTTGTCTTTAATATCTAAATTCAGCAGACTGCTTCATCTTATATGACGATTATATATTTTATGTCTAGATTTACTAAAATCATACATTACATAACTGTTGTGTGTGTTTGGATTTTTTTTTTTTTTTTGGCTGTTGCTTAGTTATTTGAGAGACCACAAGCTGTAATGATTATTCTTATTATTAGCTCCTTCCAAGCATGTCTATACAGTCCATAGACTTTAAATTATGAAACCCTTCTAGTTTCTTATTTGTCATAAGTATATTTCCATCCTTACATACACACATATCAGTACTTCAAGCACGAGCAACAATACCTATCCAGTTTTGCCAGAATACCATTCACTAGTTCATGTGGTGTGTTTCCAGGCTGTTCTTAAAATATCCAAACCAATATTTGTCCTGTTCCATTTTACCAGCCTGTTCCATGCAGTGGCTACTCTGCTAGTGAACCACTCAACACACCTTCCATTCCCACAGATATTTCCGCAAAGGAAATCTGATGACTCTCTAGCACTTCCTGGCAACCCCAAACACCCTTAGAATCAGCTATCCCCATATGCCCAACACGTCTGAGCAAGATCACCTCCCAGACCACTGCAAAGGGTTCTGCACAAACCAAGTGCTCTTAGTTTTTCACAATAACTCAGACTTTCACTCTTATGTAAGTCCTTAATGTGTTTGGACCAAAATAAATTTTAAATATAAAATTGCACTTATTATTATTTTTTTTTTTTATCAAGAATCAACTTAATGAGCTAAACAAAGTGTTGGGAGACCATCAATATGTGTACATGTGGCTTAAAACAGCCCTTTTGTTATATATATTTTTTTAAACCAAAAATATTGCCAAGAATCATCTCAGAGGCTCCTCAGCCTTTAAGCATTATCATCACTGTGTCTCTGTTATCATAGCAACCTGGGAGCATCTGTTTCTGTTAGTGTGTCTGTGTACTGCATACCAGAGGCTCGCGATGGACGTAAAGCTTCACTTCACTTCACTGCAACTTCAAGTCTAAATTTCCTCCCTTTCAGCGAGGCAGTAGCCAGAAAAAGAATGGAGAGCAAACAGATAAAAAAAAAAACTCCCAACAAGAGATAACACATTCTTTCAGCCTTCCCACTTCTCACTCAGCAGATGTATAAACAAACTATTTTCTGCCAAAATATCTGAAATCATAGTTTCATTCACCCCTTCCCCTGGATCCAGGTTAAAACACCATATATCTCTTCCTAATACACAAGCATCAGTAAACCTCAATCACAGCAGGGTTCAGTCATGGGACCGCTCTTGTTTGGCATCTACTTCTCTGAAGTACAGGTGAACATTAAGAGACTCTGGCTAACAAAGTTTGCAGATAACTGCAAATTGGGAGCCATTATTGAATCCCCAAATGATGTGGATACTCTACAAAAGGGCCTTACAGGAACAGATGCTTGATGCCAAAGCCGTGGGCTCAACCTCAATGCCAAGAAATGTATAGTTATCCCCTTTGGGAAAAAAACATGAACCCATGAATTACCACATAGGTGGCAGTACACTAAACACTGAAAGTGTGATAAGAGACTTAGGGACACAGGTGCACAGTGGTCTCACCTTCGATAACCACATCCCCACAACAGTCAGGAAATCCTTCTATGTGGCACACCTCATTACTAAGGGCTTTTCATCCAGGAAAAAGGAGGTCATTGTCCCACTGTACTCATCCCTCATTAGACCCATTATAGAATACAATGTCCCATTTGGTATGTACCTCTCAAGACATCTGCAACAACTGGAAGGGCTGCAGAAATGCCTCACTAAAAGAATCACAGGCCTAAAGCAGATGCCATACGTTGACCACCTTAAAAAAACTCCAACTATACTCTGTTGAATATCATCTACTCAGAGGCGATCTCTGCTTAACATATAAGGCCATGTCAAACCCAGAGCTGTTGGACATGCTACATTTAAAGAAATCTCAATCCCTCAGAGCCACATGCTCCAGGGATCTAAACCTTGTCATCACAATAAACAAAACAAGCTGGAGGGATAGGTTCTTGTCCCAGAGACTCCCCAGACTCTGGAATAGACTGCCCATACATGTCACACAGAGCACCTCTTTGGCCCTCTTCAAAAGGAACTTTGACGATTGGATGGGAGAAAGGAAATTCACCCCGGGGATCACATCAGTCACCCTGCTAGACAGGGGTCCAGGGAAGTAAACAGTGTTGGAAGAAATAGCCAGGGAATTGTTATGGCTAGGCTTGTATAGGCTTGAGGGCCGATAGCCTAATACCAACCTATGAACCTATGCTATTATATATGATGTTAATTTGTTACATTTGAGTCTGAACTCTGATGAATGGTACCTTGTTGAATTAATTAATTAATTTCTTAAATTATTATAAGTAAAAACAATGAAAAATGAACAAGATAAGTATTCATTGAGTTCAAGTAGGGGAGTAGAAATGTCTATGTTTATATTATATGTTGCTTTGCTTTGCTTATATATAATGTAAATAGTAACCCATCTTGACCTATCTTTGTTTGTGAAGAATTACTGGACTCTTTGAACATTCTGAATAAATCATTACTGTTTCTCAGTTGTTTAAGAAACCCTCCTTTTTTAAATAAAAACAGATGACAAGTGATGTACCATATCAGTTGATACTTTGAGAGATGTAGTTTTAAGATTTATTTTTTGGGACAGCTATCTTGGAATCAGTTTTGTATTTCTTCTTTCTAGCATCAGTCCAACGATTTGTTTATTTTATTCTTTTTAAGAGTAGAGGCCATCCATTCCATTTCTTCTAGGATAGACACTATGTTGTTGTTTTTGATGAATTTAGTAGATTCTTCTAAGTCATTAAAGGTTCTCATCTCATTGGCAAAAAGTATTTTTATCTTGACTGGAAAGGCCAGCTGTGCTTTAATGTTGTTTTGTTTCAACAGTTTTATTATTGGCTAGACTTTTTTCATTTGTTCTAGTATTCTGGAAGAATAATCATTGTCAAACCTTATCAGGCTTTGATTGTATTTTAAGGGTGATTTTCTCCAAGCAGATTTTAGTATGTTCCTTATCCAGAAATGAAAGAAATTTTATAACTATGGATTTAGGTGGAGTATTTGTTGAGTTAGAAGGAGGTTTCCTCAGTGCTCTATGCGCCCTTTCAATTCCAAATGAAAGTCCCTCTTTCAAGTCTAAAAATTCAGGAATGCAGGTTAAGAATTAAATAATGTCTTCTCCTTCAGTGTTTTCAGGCAGACCAAAGATCCTTATGGTGTTTCTCCTTTCCCTGTTTTCTAAGTCATCTATTTTGTTAAGCAGCCATATATTCTGTTTAAGCAGAAATTATTTTTGGAATTCTTCCTCTTTGAGTCTCCCTTCAATATCATTTAGAGAAGCCTCTATATTTGTTATTTTTGTATGGTGTTGCTGTAATAGTTCCTTAAAAGTATCAATCTGTTTTTGAGAATTGACTTTGAGGTTTTCTAAGTCATTTTTAAAACCATCAATCTTCAAAGATAGTTCCTGTAAAGTAGATGTCATCAATTGCAGTTCTTTTTTTTCAAAGCAGCATCTGGATGAGAATTTCCTTGAGTTGTTCATATTCAGTGACTCAATATATCTCCAAGTTACTTGACAGGAAAATTTTTTATATTTTCACCAAATTTTTTGTAATTTATCTATAGAACCCAGCCACTGGGGATGCACAAGCCAGTGCATTTCTTTGTGCCAGTCCCAAGCCCGGATAAATGGGGAGGATTACATCAGGAAGGGCATCAACAACCCTTGGGGAAAAGTCTTATTGATTGACACTATACAATAATTGATTAGACACTCTGATAGTGGATTGGACATACTTATAAAGTACCTGTATACATTAAGAGCTTTTATAGTATAGTGTCAGGCTAATGTAAATAGTGTACACAGTTGTTTAAGATGTTATGTATAAATATTATGGAATTCATTCAAATGTATATGAAAAATAAAAAAAAAAAATTTGAGAAAAAAAAAAGAATGTTGATGCTTGTGCAGTTACTGAAACATGGTTCAAAGCCATGGAAAGCACTCTGGCAGTGCATGTCTATAATGCCTTTCATACCTTCTGACCACTTACTGAACATGAAAGTGCAAAATACGGAGGTGTAGCTATCTAAATAAAATATAAGAGTACCTCAAGGCTGGTCAAACAATATGACATGCCTGAGCTACTCCATGTCCAACTAACCATGGAAAAATCCATTACCATATTCTTGCTGGCTACAGATCCCCCACTATGAACCAGGAAACCCATATATCATACCTGAATTTACTAGAATCACTCACCATCCAGCCCAGTATCATACTCATGGGTGATTTTATCTACCCCTCCATTAATTGGGAGGCATACAAGACTACTAGCATGCAGGTTCAAAGATTTCTTGACTCTGTAAATTCAAATGCCCTGGAGCAGCTAGTCTGCACTCCCACCAAGGGAACAAGTATCCTAGATACGGTACTCACAAATATGGGAGATCACTGCATACTCCTTAGTCTGATGACCACACTGGTAAGACCAGATCACAAAGCAGTCTCCCTTGAAATAAATATTAAACTAGTTCCCTCACCAAACACCCAAAACTTTAAAAACTTCTCTAAGGTAAATTACCCTCTGTTAAGGGATGGCATAGGTAGTTTACAAAGCTCCCCCAAATCCAGAAACCTATGCAGTGGCATACACAAAAGCTCTGTATGACTGTATGAACAACTTCATAGAAACAGCAGCACCAGAATGAAATAAACACAGGTCAAACTGAAAAAGCAAGCCATCCTGAGAGACCCCCGATATTAATAGGCTGTGCAAAACTAAAGAAAATCCTGTCGAGAAGTTAGAGGGAATGTGCACAACAGAGCAAAAGGTCCATTAGTCTAAAGTGAATGAGGGAACTAAAGTCTCTGAAAGCAGACTTTAAGGTAAAAATAGTCTCCAAAGCTAAGAATAACCATAAGACATTTTAGAGTTATGTCCACAATGTTAAGGGCAACACCCAACAATGGTTGGAATTAGGTGTATATGGCATCACCTACACTGAGCCAGAAGATATAGCAAATCTGTTGGCAGACAAATTCAGCTCAAATTTCACCTCCCCATCACCTCCCAGGTCTCCCCCAAGAAATATCCTTCACCACTCCACTGCCAGTTTATTATTAAAGAACAGGTTGCCACTGTATTCTCTAAAACTAAAAGCACAGCTTCAGTGGGGCCTAATGATATACCAGGATGCCTCTTAAGCAGTTTAAATCTGGACTTATCAGGTCCATCTCTATGTAACCACAGCCTGTGGTCTGGCTTTGTCCTGATAAAGTGGAGGACAGCAACAGTCATTCCGCTGCATAATAGGGGACCATCTACTGATCTGGGAAATTACAGACCAATAAGTTTGACTAGTCTTATATACAAGGCCATGGAAAGAATAATCATGGACTTGGTAAATAGTGGTATAGGAAACCTTGAAACACTAGACCCAACCCAATTTGGCTTTGTCAAGGGCAGATCATGCCTACTGAATCTGGTGGATTTCTTTGAGAAAGTCTCTAAGCCCATGTATGAAGATAAAACACTTCATATTGCTTACCTCAACCTGACCAAGACATTTGACACAGTTCCACACTCAGGTATTATAAACTCACAAAACTGAGTATAAATCCCTATGTCTACAGATGGATAGCCAGTTGCTTCATGGACAGGACACATGTAGTTAAAGTGAATCCAGATTCAGCAAGAAGCCAGTTACTAGTGGTGTGCCACAGATCTCAGTGCTGGGACCACTCCTGCTCAGAATATACTTCTCTGAAGTTAAGGCTAATGTAGAAGACCTCTGAATGACAAAGTTTGTAGCTGATGACTGCAAGCTGGGGTCAGTCATTGAATCCCCCAGTGATATACACATCCTTCAGGAAGGTCAAGATCAGACAAATGATTGGTGCCAGAACCAGAGCTTAAAACAAATGTGAAAAAACACATTATCATACTCTTTTGGAAGACATATGTCCCTAAAAATGACAACATCAATGACACACCCCTAACTGTAGACTCAGAGGTGAGATCTTGGTACACAGATAGATAGTAGCCAGAACTTTGACTGTCATGTGTCCACAGTGGTGAGGAAGTCCTTCCATGTAGCACAACTTATAAGTAAAGGTATACCATATAGATCCAAGTAAATTATAGTCCTTCTGTACTCAGCCCTTACTAGACCAATAGTAGAGTATGATGTGCCACTTGGCGCGTACTTCACTAGGCACTTACAGCAGCTGGAGTGACCTCAGAAGTTCCTCACAAAGAAAATACAGAGTGTAAACAACATGTCCTATGTGGATAGACTAAAATCCTTATTTTTTTACTGTCTCCTTTCAACTATTAAGGGGTGACCCATACCTGACCTACAAGGCACTCACAAATCCAGCCCTGATGGAACTGCTACACATTCACAAGTCAAACAGTATGAGGGTCACCCAATCTAGGTTCTAAACTTAGCAACATAAACAAAATATGCAAGTGAGACAGATATGTGTCTTAAAGATTGCCCATTCTTTGGAACAGGCTTCCTATTTCTGTTGAGCAGAAACCTTCCCTGGCCCTCTTCAAATGCAGTTTGGATCAATGGATGGGGAACTGTAAATTCACACCTGGAGTAACACGTATGTCCCTTATGGACTGGGACAATCTGTAATATTATTAAGGCATAGGCACAAACTTATGCCATCCTCTTGCCCTTAGTGGGCATATAGTTGGTACGACCATGTTGTATTGAATAGGCTTGTAAGGGCTCTTAAGCTGTTAACATAGTACTCTTCTATGAACCTTTTTAACAGGTATGTGGGAAAGCACCAGTGTCTCATTTTTACTTCATTACCCTGCATTTTTTATAGGTTCATAGGTAGGAACTAGGCTATCGGCCTTAGGGCCTATATAAACCTAGCCAAAAAGCTTCCCTGGCTTTTGCCAGGCAAGAAAATTATTTTCCTGTGCCCCTGTCAAGCAGTGCCACAGAAGTGATCCCAGGGGTGAGTTTTCTATTTCCCATCTAGTCATCAAGGGTTTTCTTAAAGAGGGCTAATGAGGAGCTTTGCTTGACATGAATGTGCAGTTTGTTCCAGGGTATGGGAAGTCTCTGGGACAGGAATCTATCCCTCCAGCATGTTCTGTTTATTGTGATGACAAGGTTTAGGTCCCTGGAGCATGTGGTTCAGAGAGACTGGGATTTCTTTAAGTGTATCATTTCCAACAGCTCTGATGAGGGATGAGTAGAGAGGAACAATGACCTCCTTTTTTCTAGAAGAGAGCCCTTTTATGATGAGATGTGCCACGTAGAAGGATTTCCTGACTACTGTGGCAATGTGGTTATCAAAGGAGAGACTACTGTCCACCTGTGTCCCGAGGTCTCATCACACTTTCAGTGTTTAGTGAGCTACCGCCTATGTGGTAGTTCATGGATACTGAGTTTTTCCCAAAGGCATGACAATGCACTTCTTGGCATTGAGCTTGTGGCCATGACTTTGACACCAAGCATCTGTCTCTGTGAGGCCCTTTTGTAGAATGTCTACATCATTAGGTGATTCTATTATGGGTCCCAGTTTGCAGTCATCTGTGAACTTTGTTAGCCAAAGACCTTCACTGTTGGGCTGCACTTCAGAGAAGTAGATGCCGAACAGGAGAGGACCCAGGACCACACCGTGTGGTACTCCACTCATCACTGGTCTAAAGGTGGACTTGGAGTCGGCTACTTTTACTGTGTAGATTCTGTCAGTGAGCCAGTTGGCCACCTACCTTGTGACATAGGGATTTATGCCCAGTTTAGTGAGTTTATCTATAATTCCAGAGTGGGGGATGGTATCGAAAGCCTTGGCAAGATCAAAATAGGCTGTGTGCACTACCTTGCCCTGGTCTACGGCTCTACTGACTGCTTCAAAGAAGTCAATCAGGTCTAGTAGACATGATCTACCTTTTGCAAACCCAAACTGAGTGGGGTCCAGGGTTTGGTGGTTACCTATGTCTTTGTTTATAAGCTCCAAGATGATATGTTCCATGGCCTTGCAGACCAGGCTCATCAGACTAATGGGGCGGTAGTTTCTGAGGTCCATGGTGGCACTCCCTTTGTGGAGTGGGATAATGGTCACTGTGTGCCTTTCAGTAGGCACATAGCCCGCGGTGAGGCTATGATTGAACATGGTACTTAGGTGGGGTGCCAGTTCGTTCTGTAGTTCATGCAGTATGCAGCCTGGGATGTTGTCTGGTCTGATGGATGCTGTGTTCTTGGCTTTGGAGAGTGAGGTCTTTACTTGTTCATCTGTGATTACAGGGGCTTTGCATTCTTCCAGTATTAAGATGGGCCCTTTGGAGGGTAAGAGGGGGGTAAAATTAGCACTGAACCTATCTGCCAGGATGTTGGCAATATCGGTTGGTTCTGTATATTTAGTGCCATTGTGCTGCAGCTCAGAGCAGATCTTATTGACATAGCTCTAGAATGCTTTGTGGTTGTCTTTGGAATCAGTGGTGATTTTATTTTCAAAACTGGCTTTGGAGGATTTTATGAGGGATCTCAGCTTCTTGCTAAGGCTGACCAGGGAGTTCCTCCAATTTTGGGATTTTACTCTTTTTTGCAACAACTTCTTCCCTCTGTTGTAGAGTTTGTTTATGACAGGGGACCACCAGATTGGCCTCCTTTTTTTGGAGGGTAGTGTCTTCGTTCTGTTGGGGATGGCACGATCTATGCACTCATGTATGTACTTATACAGCACATTTGTGTAGGATTCAGCAGTTGTACCTCTATTTTCCATCTGCATGGGTATCGTGAAGTTTACCACTTCTGTCTTAAGAAGCATGAAGTTGGCTTTGGAGTAATTTTTGATGGTGGTTTCCTTAATGGGGGGTAGGGATGGGATACGGATGCCTAGGGTGATTAGCTTGTGGTCGGATCTGACCAGCAAGGAGTTGACCTCTGGCATGGACCACCAGTTACCCATACTGGTAATGACTAAGTCCAGAATATTGCTGCCCCTGGTGGGGGTGTGGACAAGCTGATCCAAGGCATTGGAATTTATGAATTCCAGAAAAAATTGAGCAAATGACTTGGTACATGAGTAGTTTTTCCAGTTGATGGTAGGTAGTTGAAATTGCCCATAATTAAGGTATTGGGTTGTACCTTAATATTTTCCAGTATCTTAAGACATGAAGAGTGGGAATCCTGGGGCATGGTGGGGGATCTATAACAAGCTACAACCTGGATTGCAGTCTTGCCCAGTGTTAGTTGCACTTGGATAATTTTGGATGCATTATGTTGAGCAACTAGCCTGGAGGTGTGGATATCCTTAATGAATATGGACACACCATCTTCTTTAGTGTTTCGGTCCAGGTTAGGTGGCCGAAAGGTGTGGTATGAATTATAGCCTAGTAATGCAGGGGTGCTCTCTGGAGCCTACTTTCGTTTTTATTGGTGTATGATCTGAAGTGTGTGTTAAATCTTTCAATTAAATGCACATGTTCCTGTAGAATGCATTCTCTGTCTAGTTATTGTACCTTGGCGAATAATATGTAAATTCTGAGTTTTCACTACTGAATTCATATCTTCCATACCAACTATTTTCATAAATGTCTTCAGAAATCTACCATCTTTTGTTATATTTTCCCTTCTAATTCCCACACAGGGTTTGGAGGGTGACCTAATGGTTAAGGTGTTTGCCTTACAAACACAAGGTGCAGGGTTTGAGTCTCACAAGGGGTAATTGGCTGGGCTTAAAATGGCTCGCAAGGGCAGTTAGCTTAGTACTAATCTATGAACCTATGATATATCCACACTATTGCAAATCCAGTCCCTTCCCTATCCATAATATTTCCTGCCGAAAGCTAATTATTTCACCCAAAATTTTCTCAAGCTCCATAATAGCAGTTTTTGATGGTATATAAATACATACCAGTGTAATCCTGCTCAATTGACAATAGCCCCTTTGTACCACAAATCTACAATTTTTGTCTTTTTTTTCTGTTCAATCAATATTGGAGTCCTACAGCAATAAGTATAATTACTTCCCTTTTCCTTTGTCCCCTAATATTCTGCTAAATATCAATCCTGAAATCTTGTCTTGGCAAATTCACATGGTCATTTCTTTCCAAATGCATCTCCTGCAGCATTGACATTTGCACTATGCATTTCCTAATATAATTCAATGCTCTTTCCTTTTTATCAATACCTGGAAGGTAGTTTACATTCCAAGGCAATAGGAATAGTATAGCCATTATGATAAAAAGCTATTGCCCTCACCTGTTATATGACTTTTTTTTTTTTTTTTTGGAGGGGATATGTATTTCCAGCTTTCATGTTACATGCACACACTAATTAATGTTTGGAAGGCAGATCCTTTATACAGTTTCTTCTCATCTCTATTTGAATCTATGCCACATTTTTCAAGTTTTTTTGTTTTAATAAAAACCCTCAAAACAAAAAACTAAATACATTTTCAGAATACCCCCATCCACTGTTAACTTAGAACAAACACAAAATTATGTACATCTTCAAAAAATGAAGTTTAACCCTCCAGATAGGAACTGCACAAAACCAACAGCTGCACCCATACACATTACCTAACCTAAAACTAAGGATACCAATGGTAAAGTGCATGCTACAGACTGTGTTGCCATGTCCACTGATTGCTGTTTGTTCTTTTCTTTTCTTATCTCCGTTCTCCTCCCAGATGTGAAAAACTGCCTGCATACTTTCAGAAAGCATTAATATTTAGACCTAAGAAAAAGTACACTGGGTATCTTCAAATAAAACTAAATTGTGCACTGTTCTATTAAATGCATTAATGTGTTAAGGCTGCTAGAGAGGGTTTTTTGTCTTATTCACTTCCCATAATTTCAACCTTTAGTTTTCACTGAATTGCCTGCCATTGTACTTTTACATTTTGCATTTTTCTCAGCAAAGAATGCTCAGAACTCTGAAGATTAATTGCTTGAATCAGCATACAACTCATTTCCATGTAAAAGTAGTCGGCTAAAAGTCTTTGTAAATTTCACTTGGACACAGTGTATCACTGCCTTCAGCTGCTGACTCCTTGACTCCCACTGAACATTTGCTAATAGAAAAAAACAAGCTAATATGCTTGCAGATGTAAGAAACATAGCAGTTTTCACGACTTTCATCGTTCTGTCTTATTTTCCAAGCCTACGTGCTTGCAAGTGGGAAGTTGGCATAATGGTTAAGGTGTTTACCTTACATACACAAAGTGCAAGGTTTAACTCTCACATAGGGTAATTGGCTAGGCTTAAAATGGCCACAAGGGTAGTTAGCCTAGTAATAATCCATGAACCTATTAACAAAAAAAGCATTTTTTATAGTTTAAGCCAAGGACATTAATTTAGGCATTCACCCTTCTAAAAAGAACAGAAATATCTTAATTCCACATATATAATATAATCAGTGCACTTTTACACCCCACCTCCACTCCAGAAGCCCAAGATCACAGCATGTAAACATAAAACTTGCTTTTGTCCAGACTTTTTCTCTTGTTATCCTGTAAAGCCTGTATTTCTTACAACTAAAAAGTTTTCTGAAAGTGTACAATCTGCACTAACTGCCAGAGTAACAGTTTTTAACTAAATGCAGAAATCCTTTACAATCTGATCTTGCAAATAAGACTAAATCACAGAAAAATGTAGCAATGACTACATAATGGATGCTGATGATCAGACGGTTCTGATCATAACTCCAAAGAATGCAGACTACATAACCTGACAAATGTCAACCCCTTTGCAATTGCTAAAGTTTAGAAAGAAGGCACTGCACTATTCTGGGGATTTATTAATATGCCTGTACACACCTTGCTAAGCCAGAAGGCACGACATTGTTACAGTAGTGCAAACCAGTTGTTTGAATTAAAAGTAAAGGTAACTGTCCACATTAAAACTGTGGTGCTTGTAATTCCCACATGGCAGTATACTGATACACACTCATACTATTCAGTCTTCAGTGACTGTGTGTTTAGAACACTTACCTATAAAAGTACACATGCTACAGGATAGTGTCTGAACTACACAACGCACAGGAAAAGTCTTAGTACAAATGTGAGACAAGGTCAATCTCAAATCATTGCATCATCTTATTACTGCAAGTGATATATGTGCCATTAAATTAATTGAAAGAGTGGTGTGATCTGTCTCTTTGTCAAAAAATATTGCATGATGATAGCTTTACCCACCCATGTGCTGCATAATGAAGTCATCCCTGTAACTGTAGAGGCACAATCATGCACAATATGTAGATAATTCCAGATTCAAACTTATGGCTTACTAAGCTAACAGCTACAAAACAGAGTATCACTTCCTCAAGCCACAGCAGAATGCTTACTACTAGTTTGAAATAAAGCACATTTCAACAAATGGCCTCATCAGTGTTCAACAAAGCAGTTGTCTGTTCTAAAAATGGACAGAAAGTAACAACTGAGAATTCTCCAGCTATACATGTACACATCAAATATGTAGGTGACACCATTCTTACCTATATGTACATTCACACATACACTCTTATACAACTGAGTCTATGGAGTAATGTCTGCCTTTTAACCAACTCCCTAAGATCATGAGCTAGAAGTCTTTGTATGAATCGTAAGAGCCATAAAATATGTTTGTTTACTAGTGTGACAATGCATATTTGAAAGGATGACACCACCACTAGTTTTATAGGGTGATGTGTATGTGCTAAAAGGCACTGGTGGGAGGGCCCACTAACACTATAAAGGTATACATCATATTTGTGGGTGAAACCATTCCTATCTAGAATGAATGAGATGCATACACACAATCACATAAGTTACTGCTGGATTCAGACCACCTACCTATCTATTTACACAATCAAGAGTATACAGTATCAACAGCAAGTGTCACAGGAAAAGTCTGATTACAACAACGAGATAGTGCACAGAATATGTTTAGCTAAAAACGCAACAAACTGATGCAGTAGCCATATCCTGGTTTAAGTGGAAGGACCCTACATAGCACATAGCACTACAGACTCAAACACATGCTGGATTTGAACCACCTGTATAGTTACACAATATAGAGTACACAGTATCTGTAGAAGGTACCACAGGAGAAACCTGACTACAACACTGAGATAGCTCACATTTGAAAGGATGACATAATCAATCTGTTGCACAGAATGTGTTTTGGATAAAGAAATTCAACAGACTGATGGGGGCCCTCTTTCAGGGTAAATATTTCTTGTAAGTGGAAGTATACACAATAGATCTTTTGATGAAGCCAATTGTACCTGAAAGTACAGACAGACACATTACACACATTCATATGCTAGATTCAAACCACCAACCTATCTAGTTACACAATCTAGAGTTTACAGCATGGACCATAAGCACCACAGAAGTCTGACTACAACAGTGACAGAGTGCATTTTTGAAAAGATGACCTCATCAGTGTGTTGCAGAGATGTTTGTGGTAAAAGTGGAAGAAAGTGATGGAACCCTCTCCTGGTTTAAATATTTCTCCTGAGTGGAAGTGTGCACATCAGATGGATTATTGAATCCAGTCCTACCTAGCTACACACACACACACACACACACACACACACACACACACACACACACACACACACACACACACACACCATAGTTAGTCAATTCTGTATTTAAACACCTACCTAATTACACAATCTAGAGTACATTGTATAAACTGCAAGTGCCACAAGAAAAGTTTGACTTTAAATGTGGGATAATGTACATTTGTAAGGATTACCACATCAGTGTGTTGCAGAGAAGCTACTGTGCATCACAGGTTTGGGTGAAAAGGCACGAGTCTTGACAAGCAGAACCAACAGCAATGTGTTGATAATGTACATACTGTTCAGAGAACTTATCTATCTAGTCATTCCTGTACATTGCGGTAGTGTGAGTGGCATGTAGCTGTTTCACAGTATGGCGTATTGATGACACTCTCACTTGTGAAAAAGCAGACTGCCAACCAAGCATTCCTGAGTGATGATCTCTGGATGAATGTATGCAATCACCTGTTGTGTCATTTCCAATATTTCCTCAAGCTCATCAATGTTCAGTGGAAATACAAACAGACATGTCAAAAATATGACAGTTCACTACTTAATACCACTGAGGAATTTTGTGTGAAAAGGTCCCACACCATTGTACATCATTTGCAAGTGCAGGAATGCAGACATAACTTTAAATAATAGAGTGTTTAAATTGCATCACAGTTAACTTCTCATATCTAGAGTACAATGGTCCATTACAATGTACACAAGTAATACAAGCCCCTGACATTATTTTTGACAAAACTGCTTCCTTAAGTTTACAGCTACCAAGCTCATTTGTGCAATTGATGGCAAAGTATTAGTACATACATAATTATATTTTGAGATTTTGAACTTAGAAGGGGAATTAACAATAGTTTATGGTGATTCATGCCAACTTTTTCACAAATACGGAGTACATAGTAACAGTTCTGATGCTGATCCAATTCAGGATAGATCTGTATGTTACTGTTTTATGTTCATGATTTACGCATTTGTCCTGATAACTGCAGTAAAGTAGTAATTACATAGATAATACAGGTGGATACTTAGATAGCCTTCATATCTGGTGACTGTCCATGTAGTTGAAGGATGTTGTACTGCTTCTTATGCAGTTGTATGTCTTTGTATGACATTACTGAGTAATGCATTCACTACATGATAACATACATGTAGGTGACATAATTAAAAGACTTCAGAAAATGCATTAAAATGCAAATTAATTCATCCTATCATCTTATGTATTAAGAATGCAATATTATTTCAGATGCGCCTAGCATACTATACTTGTTAACACATAAAGCTTTAATTGTACCAAATGTCTTGCATTTAGGCATGCACATTTTGGGCATGATTATGAAATGCATAAGGGACCAATCATCTTATTGCTGGTGGAATCCTGGACTATGGAAACACTACAAAGCAAAAAAGTTTATGTGTAACATGCTTTATAACAGTACCTACAATTGCAACATTCTATATGGCATAGATTCAACTTTACAGCCTGATCAACATATGACAATAATTGTCTCCTAATAGTGCTATCAGCCTATGTTTCCATAGTGCAAGAAGGCTAAGCACAGTAGTGTTAGGGGCAGCAGACTAATACAGCCAAATGCAAAAACTCACCAGTTTTTGACATAAGATGTTAACTGCCATTTACCATCAGTTATTATTACTACTCAATGGCAGGCATTGCACAAATGCTGAGGACAATGAATGAGGAGACATAAGGGGGGAAGAAAGAGTCTGGAATATAGAGATATAGACATAAAACAGGTTTTATTTATAGGTCACTTCTGGCCACCGTTGTAGTGTGTTAATCTTTTAGGTTTGTCATCATAATAATTTGGTCATGCCCTGTACAATAAAAATCCATTATGGAGAAAGCAAAGGTAGGAGAGTAGAAACATGATCAAGACATAAGCAGGACAATGATTGATTAATAACATATGTAGCCAACAGTTCCACACACAATATTAATGTAAAAACATTACATAATTGTTTGACATACTTTTGGATTTGAACTCTTTACACTATGCAAAAAAGCAGTGTACAGATCTACTGATTATCTCTGCACACCACATAGGAACTTGTACTTCACAAAGTTAAAACCACACATTTGAAAGGACAGTGAAAACAGACTGAAGCAAGGCAGAAGATAGGCATCAGGCTTCATCACAATAATGACAAATGAAACATCACATAAAATGTTCATTACATCCAGCAGCCTAAAAATATGTTAGAGTAACTGTCTCACAATAATGCTATCAGTCTATTTCTATACAGCAGTGAGGCTAAGCATAGCTGCACATAGATAACTGTCTAGTGCAGGTGATTACAAATACTCACCACTTTTTGCCATAGGACGTGAAACACCATTTACTGTCACTCTGCACATGTGCTATACTAAGTGCCATGCAAATGCTGAGGACAAAAATTAAAGACATTTTATGGGCCACTCCTAGCCATAATTAGTGTGCCTGATTCTAATTTTTACCAGATTACATGTGTGAATAAAGGGGTTGATAGGATAGTGGTGAAAATGAGTGGTAAACAGAGGGTAGGACCCAAGGGGAAGACTAAATGAATGAGTAGGATGGTGGTGGGAGAGCACCACACCATAACTGTCCATGTCTTCACAACATAGATGTATATTTGTAACAAGAATTTGATAAATTTGGATAGTTGCCATTCTTGGCTGGGTGACAACAACAGAATAATGTTGTAGGTTAACTGAACCAAATCAAGTGTGCCAATCAAACAAATAGGTGAAGTGGAGAGCTATGTATAGGGTGCAATTTTGTTTGTGGGACAGTTGCCCACTTTCTATATTTTTCTAGAGAGACTGTTGGGGAAGGTGGTTAGGAATAAGAGGGTTAGGTAAGTAAAGTAGGTTAGATAGGTGCAGACATACAGGACATACAAGGCAGACAGGGATGGTAACTGACACAAAAGGTGGGGTGACACGGTGATTGGGTATAGACAGGTGACAATACAGGCACATATGTGTCTAGCTTGAGCACAGTGAAATGCTAGTCCTCACACTCAGAACTGTCATCACTGTCTCCTCTCACAGATCGCTGAGTTAGTGTTAGATGTGGAATAGACTTTCCAATTCAATGACGGACCTCTTCTACTCTGCTGGGTCTGGCACCAAGGCCCCTCACCATGATATCCTCCACCAGCCCTGTCAGTTCCTGATGACTGCAAAAAAAGAAGTTATGTTCTTACCATAACGTTCCATGTGAGTTGTTCATCTCGCCTTTGTTCTTACACACGGGTTCGGAGCCGATCCCTCCTGCTAACCCTCAGATCTAGTTTGCTATGAAAACCAAACAGAAGACATACCCGCCTACACATGCATACGTATCAATACACATATACATGTATATACACAAAAATGTAAGGACAGATATAAGCATATATATATATATATATATATATATATATATATATATATACATGTCCAAATATGAACGCATAATACATAGAGATAGGCAGTCCAAGGGGACCATGAGAAAAGACAACCAGCCACCAGCCGTACCTGTTCTTCCAGAACACAGAGGGGGAAGGAGGGCGGGAATGTAAGAACAAAGGCGAGATGAACAACTCACATGGAACTTTATGGCAAGAACATAACTTCTTTATGTGAAGTTGTTCATTCTCGTCATTTGTTCTTACACATGGATAGCGTCCCTAGCACCCTAAACCCCGGGTGGCTCACAGGAGAACATTCCTGAGAACAGTGGAACCAAAGGAAGCCCTGTCCCTGGAGGCCCTGTCCACTTTGTAATGAGTAATAAAGGTATGAGGTTTGGCCCAGGTAGCCACTGCACAAATGATATCTATCGGTAAGCGAGCAGCATGGGCTAAGGAAGTAGAAACAGCTCTCGTAAGAATGAGCTTTAACTTTGAGCGGAATAGACTGATTGGAAGATGAATAAACTAAGCTTATGCAGTCCAAAAGCTATTTGGATTACGTGATTTTTGTTACTGCAAGTCCTTTCTTATTATCTGCATGAGAAACAAAAAGTTGATCCGATTTCCTGAATTCTTTTGTTCTGTCCAGATAAAATCTCAGCTGTCTGTGCACGTCCAATTTGTGTAACATGTATTCCAATTTATTGGTATGGTGCCTGAAAAAAGTAGGAAGTTCTATGGACTGGTTAAGATTAGATTCTGAGCAGACTTTTGGTAGAAAGGACGGATTAGTACATAAAGTGACCCTATCCGGGTGAAAGATCAGATACGGGGGTCTAATTGACAGTGCCTGCAGCTCTGAGACTCTACGAGCTGAAGTGATTGCAACAAGAAACAGGGTTTTCCAGGAAAGATATTTAAGTGGGCATGACAAAGCTGGTTCAAAGGGTGATAACATGAGTTGGGATAGCATCAGATTTAAATTCCAAGGAAAAAATGGACTTTGAATGGGTGGTCGGAGATGATAAGTTCCCTTCATGAAAGCTCTACAAAGTCTGTGAGACATAATTGTAGCGCACCTTTGACCCACATGAAAATAGGATATGGCAGCCAGCTGTACCCTTATGGTGGATGTTGAAGCCCCCTGATGAAAAAGAGTAGATAGAAAATCTAGAACCTTATGAATAGGAGCAACCAAGGGATCTATACCTTGTTTGGAAGCCCAACACACAAAACGTTTCCACTTGCTCTTGTACAATTTTCTAGTGGAGGTTTTGTGGGAAGAAATCAAAATATGTTGTACTGCTGGAGACAAAAGATCTGACCTGGCTAAGCTGGGAAGTGGAGCAGCCATGCTGTCAATTTGAGGGACGAAAGAGAGGGGTGAAGAACTCCTGATGAATAGGTCAGAAGGTCTGGCACTGGGTCCAGAGTCCAAGGTTCCTCTATTTGGTGAGCTTGGAGGAAGGGGAACCAGATTTGTTGAGGCCAGAATGGTGCTATCAAGATGATCGTCCTTCCAAGATCTTTGGCTTTCTGCAGAAATTTCGAGATTAGTGGAACAAGAGGGAAGGCATATAGGAGACCTGGGGGCCAATCGTGCACAAGTGCATCCCTGGGGGCGCCCCCTGGAGGGGGAAGTAGGGTGAAATAGCTTCTGCATTTTGTATTCAAGGGGGATGCAAAAAGGTCGCAGCAAGGCTGGCCCCATCTGCGGAATATCCTTTCCGCTACTTGATTTTTGAGGGACCACTCGTGAGGCAACAGGATGGCTCTGCTCAATCTGTCCGCTATTACGTTGGACATCCCCGGGATGTGCATTGCTATGAGAAAGCGTCCGGTGGACACAGCCCATTGCCAGTTTCTCAGGGCCTCTCTGCATAAGGGGTAAGACCTGGTTCCTCCTTGTTTGTTTATGTACCAGACCACTGACATGTCATCTGTCTGAATTGCAACTGTTCCCGGAGGTAAGTAGTCGTGAAAGTGTTGCAGCACCAGGAACTCTGCTCTCAACTCCAGGACATTGATGTGCAGACTGTACTCCATTTTCGACCACTCGCCTTGAACTGTTCTTCCCTGAAAAAGTCCCCCCCACCTTATCAGGGAAGCGTTCGTGGTCACTGTGGCTATGGGGGGGAGAATGAACGGGTGGCCTATCGTAAGCTCATGGCTGTTCATCCACCATTGAAGATCCTGCTTGCAAGACTCCATGAGCAGGATGTTGTCTGACAATGGTAGCCGTTGGTAAGACCACTGTGCGAAGAGTAGCCACTGGAGGATCCTCATGTGCATTCTCCCTAGGGGGACCACGATAAGGGTAGCTGCCATCATGCCTAAAACTTTCAAGACCTGTGTAGCGGGAACTCTCTTGTTTTGTAGAGCAGTAGAAATCTGTTCTCTCAAGGCTAAAACTCTTGTTTGGGGAAGCCTGATCAGAGTTAAGGTAGTGTCCAATTCCACTCCTATGAATGATATATGCTGTGAGGGCAACAAGGCAGATTTTTTGAAGTTCAGCGTTATGCCTAAACGGGAACAGAGATTGATTGTATAGTCCCTGGCTTGCAATAGGTGATGCCTGGTGGTGGTGGTAAGGAGCCAGTCGTCTAAGTATGGAAACACCCGGAATCCTAGTCGTCTCAGGTGGGATGCCACTACTGCCATGCACTTGGTGAACACCCTGGGGGCTGAGGTGAGGCCAAAGGGCAGAGCTCGAAACTGAAAATGACTGGCTCCCAGCCGGAAGCGCAGGTGATCTCTGGATGGCCTGGCCATTTTTATGTGGTAGTACGCATCCTTGAGATCTATAGAGCACACCCAATCATTCGTTTGAAGAAACGGAAGGATCGATTGTAGCATGACCATCCGGAATTTCTCCTTCTTCATGAAGGTATTGAGTTTGCTGAGGTCCAGTATCGGCCTCCAGTCCCCTGTTTTCTTTGGAACTAAAAAGAACCTTGAGTAAGTTCTGGATCCTATTTGGTCCGCCGGGACTGGCTGGATGACACTTTTTTTCTAACAGCCCTTGTATTTCTATGGCTGCCTGATCCCGCAGAGTGGGTGGAACATCTGGGAATCTTTTTTTGGGTGGGAGGATTGTCTAAGAGAGGGATGTTGTGTCCTCTGGTTATTATGCTTTTTACCCAGGAATCTGAAGTGAGATTTAGCCAGGCCTCTAGGTATAAAACCAAGTGACCTCCAACTGCCTCCAGAGTAGGACAGCTGGGCCACCCCTCAGGAGTGCTGGAAGGGCTTCCCAGGGACACTATCCCTGTCGCCCTGGTTCTGCGGACCCCCTCTGCCGCCTGGGCGGTGTCTTCCATTCCTTCCCCCTCCTCTGCCTCTGGAGGGTGTTTCACTAGGTGTGGATTGGAAAGCTCCCTGAGTCTTCCGGGAACCACATTTTTCCACCTCTTTGCCCTTTGGGGTATGGTCTATAAGGGGCAGAAAAATGGACCCCTACGGCAGACAGGGTCTTTCCTTCTTGCTCACACCTAGTGAGCGTCTCCTTCACTTTGGGCCCAAACAAGGAAGAGCCATCAAAAGGGGCATTAACAAAAAAATACTTGAAGGCTTCCACAAAGGAGCATAGGCGCATCCAGGATTGTCTCCTCAGAGCGATCGCTGAAGCTGCAGCCCTACTCGATCCTTCGGCTGCATACGAAATGAGCCACATGGATGAGTTCACGATAGAGTTTAGAGTATTGAGCTGTGCTGTCACCTTGTCTGAGACAGCAGCATCTGTGGTACAGTGTAGAGTATCTCCCAATTCCTTGAGGAGATCTCTTTGAAGATGGGTAAAATGAGTGAGGTAGTTCAGCGATCACATGGAAAAAGTCGTTGAACTAAAAATGCGCTTCCCGTACCTGTCCATTGTCCTAGAGTCTTTGATAGGAGGATGAACAGAGGAAGATGCTTCAGACATTTCTTTCTTGGTGGCCACCGCCACCACCATAGCATCAACTGGGACTCCCTTGGTGAGATACGCTTTATCCTGTGGAGCAGTGATGTACTTATTGGAGCTCCGAGGGGCTGGTTCCAAAGTGTCATGGGACTCCCACGCCCTTCGAGCTATTAAATCCATTAACTCGTTGAAGTGCGGAGTTACCCAGAAGGTGGAAGGTTGAGCCCCAAAAGCCTTCAGCAACACCGACTCGTCCTCAGTGGGGGCAAGTGACTGCCAGTCACCCCTCTGTTTGATAATTTCCAGGATGTTGGCAAATGAGACATCCTCGGAGGAGGACCGTGGGGACCCCTCTGACTCATCCAAGTCGGTGTCCGATGTCAATGATTCCTGTGGGGAATCAAGGTGGCTTCTCTTGCACAATCTCTTCCTCGGGACTTCATCAGAGGGGACATCTGGTGAAGCTTCCGAGGAGCAGGGTTCACCCTCTGGGGCTGACTGAGGCTTTGGGTCTCTACACTTGGTGGGTCAGGTGGTGCAGAGACAGAACACGGACCTTTCGGGGAGGGAGAAGAGGAATCTGAAGATGTGAACGTCTTACCAGACAAAACCTTCCTCATGGCCTCGAAGGCACCGGAGCCCCGGGCCGAGGACTCCACCGGTTCCGAAGAAGATGGTAACCTCCCCGGGCCCAGAACCATGGGCTCCTATCCAGAGGACGGAGCCAAACTAATCTGCGCTGAAGCACCGAGGGGAAGAGTCGTAACCGAAACTTTGGTTCGACTCTCCCCCTGGAACTGAGGAGAGACCGTCGGCTCAGAGACCCCTCAATGGGTACCGAGGGTGTCGAGGTCAGTGGAGCCAAAAGCACTAAAGAAGGCTTCGGCTCCGGGGGATCAACAATCATCAGATCCTCGACTCCTGGCTCCGATGACTCGATGGGTCTCGAAGGAGGATCTATGGATGGAACAGGAAGGGCTTCAAGCTTCGAAACCAATTGGGATGAAACCGCAATTAGTTTGGATAAGGCCGTGTTCTCCATCAGCTTCTGCACCACTCAGTCCACATCGGTGTCTGACAGTGCTCTGGAGGAACGAGTCGAAGGGGTCGAAGAGGTCACCAAGCGAAGGATCGATGAAGGAAGCACCTCTGACACTGGCTCCAAGACCTGGACCTCGCCCCGAGGCAGCAGCTCGGTGCTCGGCTCCAAGGTCTGTGGAGCCGGCGACCGAATCTTAACAGAGGTACTCGGAGCCGATGCCCTGGGCTCCGATACCTTCGAAGACTTCAACCCCTTCGAAGACTTTGATGACTGGTCTGCCTTCTCTAATGTCTCCTGAAACTCCGGTTTCAGGAGACCCCTGTCAATCAGTTTCCTGCATCTTTCCATCATCACTCTGCCACTAAACGAGTGGCAGATGGAGCAGTCCTCCTGAAGATGGAGAGGGCCTAGACAGTAGACACAGGAAACGTGGTTGTCTGTTATGGACATTTTCTGTCCACACCGGCAAAGTTCAAAACCAGACTTGGCTTTCTCTGACATATTCTGAATAGAAAAATATAGTATGTAATACTAATATGTATATAACTATATATATATATATATATATATATATATATATATATATATATATATATACACACACACACAATAACTAACCTGACTAAGCACACAGGTAAAAATTTACAAGACGTTAACTAGGAAAAACGGTACTTCACACAGAAAAATCTGACAGAGAGATATTGGCCTAAGGCCTAGGAGCAGCCGCTCCCACAAATTCTTAAACACTATTTTAAAACAACACGCGCGCACACACACACACACACACACACACACACACACACACACACACACACACACACACACACACACACACACACACACACACACACACACACACACACACTACTACTAACTAATACTAAGAAAAATCTCTATTTTTAACTTTTTAGAAATATATAGAATTTGTTTATATAGAAAAAAGGATACTGGCCCGAGCTCTCACTCGACGATGAGACCTGTTGCAGCGGCAAACTAGATCTGAGGGTTAGCAGGAGAGGATCATGGGATAGGGACTGTGCCTAGAGCTTCTCTTAGATGTAGAGCTTGGAATGTGGCTGACTCGGAGCCGAGGGATCGGCTCCGAACCCGTGTGTAAGAATAAACGGCGAGATCGAACAACTTCACATTTATTACTTCTAGTATTAGTCCTGGTGAGTCCCATTGCAAAGCTATATGATGCAGTTGGTGCTGGTATTACAGGAGATGTGGCGGCAATGCTGACAGGTTGTGACCCAGGTGTGCTGGGTGTCTGTGCCACCACCACAGCCACCTGTGGAGGTATGGCAGGCCAAACTCCAGTAGCTGGTCTAGCTCAGTGTGCCGATAGCCATTTGTGATGCAGCAGAATCTTTCACACAGAAAATAAAAAAGAAAGAGAGTTGGGGGCAGAGAAAGCATAGATAACATCAATGCCATGTCAGATTAATATTTCAATATATAAGCAAATATAACACATAACTATGTTAACCTTTGCAACATCCAGATATGATGTGAAAGCATTGACGTGTCATAAAAATAAATCATTCTCAGTGCTATTAGAAATAATATGGAAATAGTTAGGTGACTCTGGCATATCTGATATATGCAGTCAAAGTAAATTCATTCAGTAACAGAAATAGAATGTTAAGGTTATTTAATATTGCACTAAATATTTTGCATACTATCCTGAAATAAAAGTTAATTGCTTTGGTTGGGAATTGAACCCAGACACGGCTAAGATGATTTACTCATTGCCAATCAAAAGCTATTGGAGTAGGCATGTATGCTTGATATAAAGGTTAGGTATGCCTACTCAAGATCATATGGACTGATGCCCTGGAATTTGATAAGAATTACCCACATTACATAGGTACTATGATCTTGTTTGCATTAATACCTGATCCATACTTATCCTGTGTCTCTTTGAGGAACACCAATCTTTACTGATTCTCCTCTCTATGCTGGGCAATCTCTTCAGCAGCTGTACAGAATAGAAAACAGGCAAAAAAAAGAAGTGTGATAAATAATTGTATTTCCTAACCAATCCATGGTATATTACTGATTGGTGATGTGTCAATGTGTCACTATACTTACACAATTCTGGGATGTTTGCAATTCTAAATTCTGCTTCCCATCAGCTCAGGATATCCTGCTTGTGCCTCATCATGTCACAATAATGGTGATGACATTGTTTGCCAATGTATGGAATGCTAGCTGCATTGGAGACAGCTTTGGGCAGGCCATTCCAAGGCTCAGTCTTTTGCTGAGACACAGTATAGTCTTCCTATGGAAGCATACAGCTGTAGCACTTTACAAGGAGTGCCACAAAGATCCTGAACTCCTCAACACCCCACCTTTGGGCTCTAAATGGAGCACCACTCTCACCTTCATCTAACATGTCTTCTGAAGGACACCTAGAACTATGTATGTGAATTGGTGCCCAATTCAGATCTCACATGTACCAACCTGTGCACTATGATGGGCAACATTGTCAGCTGCATTTACATAAGTGAAAGCACAAAAATGTCCTGGCAGAGAAAGTGGGAATAATTCCTTCCAAAATACAATGCAGGTGTAAAGTATGGCAGTGAATCTTGGTCATATGTGATGTTCACCATTTTACACATGTTCCACTGCAAAATTATCAACTGCTTTATGATACTGGTTATAATCCTTGTTGTTTAGAAGTAAAAATGTTATGAATTAGGTACACAATTACTTGGTGGAACATAGAAAATACAAATTTGAGTAATACCACCTAGGCACTAAACCCATGGCTAAAAGGAATGCTGAAATACTAAATGTTGTTTATCAACTATGAATTTCACAGGAGACCTAAAATTTTTAATTTGTAAATTATGGTGTAACAATTTCAACATGAGTGAAGCTCTAATTAAGACATGCCTGCATGTGTGCAATTTTCACGTGCCGCAGTACTGAAATTATATGTAAAAGGCAGTATTTTTTATGTAAATAAATTTCATATGCATGGGGTTGAATGACATAAGTAAAACATGCTGGGGAAGGTGCCATACATACTTTACATGACATACTATATTACACACATAATAATTATAAATAATGACTCATACTTTTTTAAATAAATGTACAGATTATATCTATGCAAGTGTAATTTAAATTAACTATCATCATTTTGCTTAACATATTTACACAGATTATAGTTAACTTATGTAGCATTCATTAAACATAATTGTATTCCAAACGTAATATTTTTAATATTCAGTTTTAATTCATGATCAGTTCTTAAATAAATAACATTCAAGTCAACCCAGGAACCACAATTTATTGGAAGATCAAGTACTTTCATCTTTATAGGAAAAACACTTCTTCAGAATAACATCCAATGTAAAAAAAAAATCTTGAATAAATATAAAACCCACTACAAACACGTGACATAAAAATAACCAATCCCAGTTCATTTAATCATATTACATTTACCCTTTAAAATACTTGCAATACAAGGGTTCTCATTCAAGTAAGGGATTTCATCAAAATTAATCTTGATTTGTCAATATAAATCCCTCTGTAGTAAATTATTCTAACAGTCTCCAACCCTTTCATCAAATATAACCTTCTTGATAACAAAAAATAAAAACTTGTACAATCCAAACTGAGCTTACCCAAAGCATTAAGCTTATCCTTCTTCTTTATAGCATAACAGTGCTGATAAATGTGCTGTCTCAACTTATTATTAGTTTTACCTATAAGTTGTATGTGATAAGTAAGTAGCACTATATACAAATGCATTGGTATTACAATTGCAATGACTATGCCAGGTTAAGGTAAAACATTCTCACCAACCATTAAAAACTTTCCAGTATGAATGAACTTTCATTGTTTACATGTTCAACAACTGAACATTCCATGATTATGTCTACTTTTTACATTAATAGGCTTTCAAAGAAAAAAAACGTTATTGTATACAAACCTAAGTTATTTCCCCAGCCTATCAACCAATTTGTCTACATTATCAAATAAATCCCAGTGTTTGATAATATTTTATTTTCTTTATCTAAGGAAAAACGTAAACACATGGATCTAAAATAACCATTCTCATTCAAGGACATTTTTTTACGAGAAATTGGCAGATGTTTAAATAAAATAGGGACCAAACTACCTTTTTGTTTTTAAATGATTTTTTGTTACCACACAGTGAATAATTTACTGATGATATGCTCTATCCAAAACATCTGACCAAGATAATAAACCTCTTCTTCAAAACATTTATCCTCAGAAACCAATTTTGATAAGAGAACAAATTGCCCCTTAACAAATGTGTATGTATGTATGTATGTATATATATATATATATATATATATATATATATATATATATATATATATATATATAAAATACTATATGTTTTGTGCACTATTAAAATGCAGGTAGGAACTGCTAAAGGATAATTTCCTAAGAATCAGATTCAGACTTATTCAACATCAAATCTTAGTGCAAGACATCAAAAATAACATTAGTTGTAGAATAATTAAAATAAACTTCAAAAACACAGAATTTTTAAGGAGATTAAAAACCCTTGTAATTCATTTAAATTACCAGACCATAATATAAAGATGTCCACACAATGAAGAAATAAATGAATATATGCATAAACCTATTTTTGTCCATATTAAAATTCACATCCTTCTCCAATTTACATAAACATAAATTAGCAACCAAAAGTGCTAAAATGGCAACTATTGTCACCCCAGAATTTTGTTTGAAATATTCACTTTGGAACAAAAAAAAACAATTGTTTGACAAAGTGATATCAATGAAATGACAAATTAAATCAATATTGTTAGGAAAACATACATTGATATATTTCCCTAACCCAACTCCTGAGATATAAAGTTCTTTTGTATCCGTACTAATAATAAATCCTCTGTGCATTTCCCTTTAATATACATGATCTAAGAAATGTCAGAAACCATATAGCACCTGTGGAAAACCATTGCAATTATGTTTGAACTTCTTATCTATATAAAAAGCAAATGGTTCAGTAATACCACAAGCAACTACAATTATCATGTTAATAAGTAAATAATATAAAAATATATCCGTTTTCTTGTATGCAACTAAAACCTTGTGCTTAGAAAGAGAACTATTAAAATCAACATTGTGTAACATACTTACAGTAACATTTTGAAGGATTACATTTCCATGTCCATAATCACTACCCTCCACCCTTTACCTTATGTCATGGCCATTACAATTTTTATACCACTGTATTTGTATATATTATGACTTGCTTATCATGTAAGGCTTTTTATATAGGTAAAACTAATAATAATTTGAAACAGCACTTTTATGCTGTAAAGAAGGATAAGCTTAATGCTTTGGCTAAGCACCATTTGGATTGTACAAAGTTTAACAAGCTTTTATTTTTCTTATTGAGAAGGTTATACTAGATGAATGGGTCAGGGACCAAAAGAATTATTTAGTACAGAGGGAATTACACTGGCAAATCAAGCTTAATTCTTATTTTATGAGAACTCTTCTATCACAAATATTTTAAAGGGTAAATTTAATATGATTAAATGAATTGGGATTGGTTATTTTACATCACTTGCATGTGGTGGCTTTTGTATTTATTCATGATTTTTTTTTACATTGGATGTTATTCTGAAGAAGTATTTCTCCTATAAATACAAAAGTGCTCAATCTTCCAATAAGTTGTGGTTCTTGGGTTGACCTGATTATTATTTATTTGGTTGTTTTTCTTTTTATACTTTGAGTTGGTCTTTGCACGTTTTTGTATTTTTAGTAATGTTCAATTGCTAATAAAAAATTTGTGTCACAACTTATCCTGACCCTTCTTAGTAAAAATATCTGTAATCTGGATTCAAACCCTGCATTATCTCTGCTGTTTCTCCAAATTCACTGCATTAACACCTTCAGTCACACTGAAAGGTAATATGTAGGTGCATTTTCTTCACTTAGTACTGTCCAGAGTGCTGACAGAAGGGCAACGGCAGTAGCCCAACTTAAATATTTGAATTTTTCCCTTCAGTAGTGAACCATTGTTGCACATTACCAAGCAGTGTGCAAATGTAGATGACAAAAAAGTAAAATGATTAAATAAAGCAAAAAATAAATAAATCACTAAAAAATAATCCAAGTCATGGGTTTATCTAGCAGTAAACACAACTTATGGCATTATCCTGACAGATTTGTCCTTTTCACAATTTTCAGGTAATGACATTTGAAAAAGGGGCCACACAGGAGATTGCAGAAGCTCATTTCTGATACACCATATACAAGTAATGATGACAAAGTTTTAAAGGAAATGTGTTATTGTTATGATTACGACTGGGGAGATCTGGATAATTAACCCAGAATATATTGTAAATATTTCCACATTCATCGTGTTATTGTCTGCTCTCACACATCAGTAAATGCAATTTTTTTTACATCATGCATATCAAAATGTATTTCTACTAAGAATAGTTCAGTTTCCAACAACAAAATATTTGTGTCATTGTGAATAGTACCTTGAATTTAACAAAAGCTGGAATCAAACCCTGTATTATTGTTGGTGTCACACATATGTTTCTGCATTAGCACTTTGAGCCATAGAAAAGGTTATATAATGACCATTTTCTTTTCTTTTTTTTTTTTTTGCCAATTACTACTAAGAATTTTAGCAGTGTACATATGAAAGTGTTATTTCAATCAAATATGATCAGTATAATACTTAACAGGAAGGCACACATACATTTAGCATTCATTAGAATTGGGATGTTCAAGTCATAATAAAAATTACGTGACACTACTTATTCTGATACCATCAGTAAAACTATTCATAGTGTGGATTTGAACCTGACATTATCTCTGCTCTTTTTCCAAACTTAATGCATTAACACCTTGAGCCACTGTCCAGAGTACTGATGGAAGTGCACTGGCACCTCTCTAATATGCACCACTGATGGCATTCAAATTATATTTCTGATTTTTTGCTTTGGGAAGTGAACCATCATTCATTGCTAGTGACTGTTGATAGCAAGGCACAATGTTAAACTTTGCTCAAAAGATGAAGCCAAAGAGAAAAAGAACAAATATGTATGAGGGATGATTTCCAAACTCCATGCTCTTATGCCATAAAAATGTGAACATTAAGGGTTCCTATTTTCACACAGACATCACCCTCTCTAGATCTGAAGATTGATATAATATTAACATGAAACTTTGGGAAGACTAACAGTATGTGCCACATAAGAGGTACAGAAAGTGGAGCACACATGCTCAAGCTATGACATTCTAACACTTTACTTTTATGGCATAATATAGCCATGTTATCAAATTGTCCTTTGTAATTTCATATTTGATATCTGCAAGGTTTTGATATTTGCAACAGTTAACCTAACAGATCATATCACAGTAATAATAACTGTATGATTTTGCTCTTCCCTTTATATTGTGAGCAATAAGTGTATTTTGATACATTTGTAAAGTGATGGCATTACGCTTTGCATGCATTTAGATATGGCACATTTACCTCTTGATCACATATTTAGATATGTGTTACAATGTTTTCTCTTGTAAGTCAAAGTAATCTCATATTTCTTTTGTCAGTTTATTCTCCTAGAAACACTGTAAGTGTACATTAAAGTGGTAGGAGTGTTAAAACACTGAATTATTCATGCACTACTGCTGAGTCATACTTGCAAACCAAACTTTTCAAAACTCATTTATGTATTGCTAGGACACATGCATGGCCATGTTTAACTGAGCAGCACTTTGTTCAAATTGATTCGTGGGTGATAATGAGTTGACACCTGATGTACATACTCACAAGTGTCCAGATGAGTTATTCTGTACTATATAAGCATAAACAGGTGCTAAGGCACTTGTATCACAATAACAAAGACTGTTTGAATTCACCGGCATGTGATACTACTGATTTCTGCAGTTGCATTATTTTTTCAGGCTTTTATCCAAATATAGTCACAGTATATGAAGTTTCTTTACAAATAACGTCTTTAAACTGATGACTTATATTTCAGATAGATTGCGTGAAGTCTAATGTTTGTCTGTTTGTGTTGGTATTGAAGGTATAGCCATTTATGTGAAGTATCCTCAGCTAATGTTACATGTCATTATAGCAACATTTCTCTAAGGATGTGAACACATGTGATAAGGTTTTTATATAACTAGTAAGTAAGTAGTAACAATGTGAGAGTAACATTTTAGACAAATGACTGTGTGAAGCCTATTGTTCATTCATGACATCAACAAAGCCTATTCCAAATGGTAAATATTTTCATTTCCTACACTTGATTCATTCTGAATACTGCTGTCTATTAAGAGGTTACACTTTTTTTCCAGTCTTATAGTGCTTGTCATTGTGTTTTTTTTTTGGAAGGTGGGTTTATGTATTACATGTTTGTATTCATATGGAACAGTAACTTGCAGTGCCACTCCCATCAAAGAGCAATTTTAATGTGTGCTGTGTATGCATACATCACTCATGCTGCTGCTGACATTCCTGTACAGCTGAGCCATGTTTTAACTTACTGACATACAATACCTGCATATGAGGGTAATCATTTCTATCTCTTCTCTGCAGGTTTATCACTTACCTTGGTTAATACTAATGCTACAAGTTGTGTCTTCTGGGGTTGACTCTGTCTGATGCTCGTGGACTATAACCTTTACATGGATATGTAGAGGTTGCTAATTTTTCATGCATCAATGTTACTGTTTGTATGCACTTAGCTTCTCAGGTTTTCACTTATGTATTCATTGCATGTGCCATCCTCTGCCCTTAGCCAGGGCCACAGCATACTGTGCATGCCTACATCTGCCAGGATCATCCACAGCTGCTGATTCTTCCTCAAACTCATCTGTGTCTGCTGGTCCTGCCTGTTATGCTGGGAACTGCAGTCCTTGGCCTTCTTGTCCATAGTCTAGCTGTTTCCTGACAATTATATTGTGCAACATGACATGGACTGTATTTCAGCTAAGGTGACTGGGTCATGCTACAGGGCACCACCAGAAGTGTCCACTCTAGACATCAAAACCTTAAAATGAGCATGCCAAATACACACTTAATAATATTCTTGGTTTGAGTGGGGGCATTGTTGTATCCTTGATCAGTGGGGTTGTAGGGGCTTCTCATGCGTGTCATGACCAAAGGGTCCACTGCATAACCTGTACCCCCCTCTAAATGCCCCTGTGAAAACTCCCCCCTAGCAAACCTTACATACAGGTCACAGGTATGCCATATGTGTGAGCTGTGAAAACTGTTAGGGTTACCTGCACACACACTGTAATTATACCATGATTCCCCCAAAACGTGCACGCTGATTGGCCAGCATGCCCGTTGTAAATCGAGTTATACTAATGGAAAAAGGTCCGGTCGCCCGGACTTTTTTCCATTAGTATAACTCGTTTTTTTAAAACACTGTCTCGCTATGTTAAATGGGTTTAACATAGCGAGACAGCTTTAAAATAAGCAACAGAGATCTCTGTTGCTTATTTTAAAGCTGTCTCGCTATGCTAAACTCATTTAACATAGCGAGACAGTGTTTAACGGAGAAAGCAAGATCTCCGTTGCTTTTCGATCTCGCTATGTTAAATGAGTTTAACATAGCGAGACAGTTTTAAAATAAGCAACGGAGATGACCGTTGCTTATTTTAAAACTGTCTCGCTATGTTAAACTCATTTAACATAGCGAGACATTTGCGCAACGGAGATCTTGCTTTCTCCGTTGCTTTTGCTCACAACTCTGATGTACTGTGCAGGCGCGGTACATCAGAACTGCCGGATGCCAGACATCTGCGGAAGGGCAGTAAACAGGCATTATACTATGCCATTATTTAAGAAAAGTAATTGTTTCTTTTCTTAAATAATGTCATGGTATAATAGCAATAACCCACGCCTGGGTGTGGGTTATGCTAAAATTACCCACGGTTGGCTGTGTCTGGTCCTTGGCGCCCTCGGGACCAAACCACGCCAATTGTGGGTAAATTTAGCATTACCCACACCCAGGCGTGGGTTATTGCTATAATAATCCCTTGGGCATTACACATTTTTTGAGATTTGATAGAGTGGTATCCTTTTCTATTGATGTACTTCCTTTTCTGTTCCCCAGGAGGTGAGGCTTTGTTTCTGTATGTATGCAGTCTATGGCCCCCAGAACCTCAGTGAAGTGTGCTGTAGCATGGAAATTTTGTATAGTTGTATACTTCACTGGGGTACATGGAAACCAAATATGATCCCTTACATGTTGTAGCAATGCATTTAGAAACTGATGTAATATTCTGGGGGTGAGGCCTATGACACCCATAAAATATACCCATGGGTTTGTGAAAAGTTCCTGTATCTATTTCTAAGTAATGCTACACATTCTTTGCTTTCCACCAGGATGGGTTCTCCACAGTTTCCACAAGGCCTCAGGTGAGATCAGCAGAGGTTGCATATTCCCTCTAAAGTATCCCTGTCCACCCTGTAGTGCTCTAGAATTTCTGCATTGTGAAGTCCATAATAAGTCAAATTGGCTCTAAAGACCCTTCTCCTTTTTGGAATAGGTTTGGCAGCAGTAGCAGCATCTTGCATTAAAGTCTGTTGCACATCAGTTTGATAATGACATTATAACCTAAGTGTGTGTTTGTGGCTGAATTCCAAAGAGTCTTGGAGGAATTAAGTCCAAGAGGAAATGCAGAGTGTACACGTGTTTGATTAATTCCTGAGTTTTTCTGCCATGTTGATTTGCTTTATTAGCATGCATTTCAATTACTTATGCCTTCATTAGCATATTCTTCCAGTTATTCTTGTTTTGAAGACAGGCAAGGCAAGAAGAGCTGTTTAATGAATACCAGCTAGCATGCTTGCTGCTGCGCGACTTACACATACTCTTAGCACAAAGTATTGCCGTTCATGAATCCAGGCCTATATTACAGAATCTAGGCCTATTAATGACTTTAATTATTCTTTAGTGCAATGAATGAAGTAAAACAGTTAAAAAAGTACAGTTGTGTACACTTACCATAAATGTAGATGTTCGAGTGTATTCACTGTTGCAGTCCTAACAAATGGGTTATCTGGCTCCCAGTAGCCCTTAGTCAGCCAGAATACCAAAGGTAAGTAAAAATGACGTTGGTTGTAAAGGACGTCAGGGCGTCCGATACAAAAGGAGGCAGCCGACGTCACTTCCTCAGTCTTTCTTGCCGTAACAGTCAGGAGCCCCCAGCGAATAAGGCTTAAACCAAAAAAACAATTTGACAAATAAGTTAAGCCTGTACCTCAGGAAAAGAGAATAGGAGAGGACCACAAAAAGGGGGAAGGAGGGAGGGAAACCAGGACTGCAACAGTGAATACACTCGAATATCTACATTTATGGTAAGTGTACACAACTATGTTCATCGTGTTTCACTGTTGCAGTCCTAACAAATGGGTTGATTACCAAAGCCCAGACAAAAAAGGGAGGAGGAACCAACAGCATCAAGGGTTGGAGATAATGCCCTGCAACACCGCAGTGGCAAACCCTGCCCTGGCTCTGGAAAACAGAGGCATATTATAATGCTTTGTGAAAGTGTGAACAGAAGACCATGTGGCAGCTTCCAAAATGTCTTTAGTAGGAACACTCCTTAGAATGGCTGCAGAAGTGGAAGCCGCTGTAGTAGAGTGGGTCCTAACCCCATGAGGCGGAGCTTTGCCATGAAAAGAATAACAAAAGGTAATGCAATGTGCAATCCATTTAGAAATGGTTTTCTTAGAAATAGCCTTGCCCTGGGCTCCAGGGGCAAAACTGACCAATAACTGTGCTGATTTCCAAAGGTCCTTAGTCCTGTCCAGGTAAAACCTGAGCTGTCTGTGCACATCAAGAGAATGTAGGATCCTTTCACCTCTATTGAGAGGATTAGGAAAGAAGGTAGGAAGGTGTATGGACTGATTAAGAGTCAGACTGGAAACCACCTTAGGCATAAAGGAGGGATTAGTCCTCAGAGAGACTCTACCTGCATGGAAAATAAGAAAAAGCTCAACGGCCATCAAAGCTTGCAGCTCTGAAACCCTCCTTGCTGAAGTTATAGCCAAGAGGAAGGCGGTTTTCCAAGAGAGAAACTTTAAATCTGTAGAGGCAGCTAACTCAAAAGGAGGAAGAGTGAGTTTCTAAAGAACAAAATTAAGATCCCAGGCTGGAGTAGGTGCTCTTCTGGGAGGTTTTACATTGCAAGCACCTCTGACAAACATTTTCATCAGGGGATGAGAGAAAATGGGCTGTTCAAGAGAACAATGAGATGGCTGAAGCATGGATCTTGATAGAGGAAAAAGAAAGACCACCCTAAAGCAAATCAGCCAGGTATTCCAGGATCAGATGAAGGGTAGGTTGAGAAGCAGACTCCCCTCTAGCCTGCATCCAGCGAGAAAAACCTTTCCCATTTGCCAGCATAGGATTTCCTAGTCCTAGGCCTCCTGGCCTCCCTCAGCACGTCAACCACCTGTTGGGAAAGGGAGGAAGAAAGGGAAGGAGTCATACAGTGAGTCATGCTGCCAAATGGAGAGACTGAAGATGAGGATGTAGAATGTTTCCCCTTTCCTGAACCAAAAGATCTGGCTTCAGAGGAAGATGCCAAGGATGGGAGAGTTGCAGATACCAATGCTGTCTGGGCCAGTCCGGAGCTATGAGAATAGTCCTTGGACGTTTGTCCCTGATCTTCACTAATACTCTGGGAAGAAGAGGAAAGGCATACACTGATAGCAACGTCCAAGGGAAGGAGATAGCATCCACTTTCCAGGCTCTGCTGTGCTGCTGTCTGGTGCAAAAGAGAGGTAGCAGATGGTTGTCTGGGGAGGAGAAAAGATCCACCCGAGGAGTGCCCCAACACTGAATGATGCTGCAAAAGACTGCTCTGTTCAGCTGCCACTCATGAGGATCCAGGGCTTGCCTGCTCAACTGGTCTGCCAAAACAGTGAGCCTTCCTGGAAGAAACTGAGCTAGGAGATGCAGGTCCAGGGATGCTGCCATGGACCAAAGATTCATGCTTTGCCTGCACAGGTGGTAAAGAGTGAGTCCCTCCCTGCTTGTTGATGTACCACATGACTGTGGTGTTGTCTGTCCTGACAAGCAGGGTCCTTGGAGAAAGAAGATGCTTGAAAGCTAGTAAGTCCTGCTGAACTGCAATCAACTATTTTAGATTTATGTGCAGGTGCATCTGCTGGGCATTCCATCCCTGTATGCATCTTCCATCCAGGTGTGCTTCCCAGGTGTAGTCCAATGTGTCTGTAGTCAGAACTTGAGTGGCAAGAGGTGTCCGAAAAGGCATACCTTTGTTTTGTAGACAGGCTGTTGCCCACCATAGAAACTTCACCTGCAGAGATGGAAGCAGAGGAATCATCAAGTCCAGGTCCTCTGTGTGTTGACACCAAATGTTCTTGAAGTATCATTGCAATTTCCTCATATGCAGACTTGCATATGGAATCATGAGAATACAAGATGCCATGAATCTCAGAGCTTGCAGGTATTTCCTTTCAGGGAGCTGGGACAGGCTTGCCAAGTCCTTGAAGTAAACTGAAAGAGTTGTCTGCTTCTCCTGGGTGAGATATATCATCTGGGCAGCTGAGTTCAGACTAGCTCCCAGGAATGTTATCTCCTTGGATGGTACCATTTTCGATTTTTCCTCATTGAGAATGTAACCCAGGGAAGAGAGGAGTCTTTACGAATTCCAGATCCTTTAACAGCTGTTCCTGAGAACTTGCTTGAATCAGACAGTCATCCAAGTATGGGTAAATCTGAATTTTCTTCTGCCTGCAAAAAGCAATGACTGGGGCCAGGAACTTTGTGAAGACTGTGGGAGCAGTACATAACCAAAGGGCAGCGCAGATAATTGATAATGTTGCTCGCCCACTCTGAAACGAATGTACTGCCTGCAACGTTCTCTGATAGGAATGTGCAGATAAGCCACTTTGACATCCAAGGTTACTAGCCAAGAATCCTTTTCTAGCAGTGGTAGCAACTGATGCAGAGTGAGCATTTTGAACTTTAGAATTACTAGAAGAGAGTTCAGAATGGAAAGATCCAGGATAGGAGGCCAGGTGCCTTCTTTTTTTGGAACTAGGAAAAGCCTAGAATAAAAGCCCTGGCCTACCTGCTGGGCAGGAACGGATTCTATTGCTCCCAGATGAGACAGGGACAAAATTTGTGTTTCTACTTCTGCCCCTTGGTTTGGAGGAACGTCCGGGAATCCCTTGGGAGCTAGAAAGGAGCAGAAAGAAAACGTGTGCCCTAGGGACACCGTTCTGAGCACCCATTTGTCATCTGTGTTAGTGGCCCACACATCTGCAAAAAGGGCCAGCCTTTCCCCTAAAGGACTTTCCTGGTAATCAAGTACAGGCAGAAGTTGTAAAAAGTCATTGAGAGTGTTTTGATTGAGATGCAGGCTTGGAGCTTCACCCTTTAGAAGTAGAAGCCTGCCAACACCTAGACCTTTGAGGGGTAGCCCCCTGACCCCTAGAAGATGTGTAACCTCTAGTCCTGGAATGGTTCTGTCTGCTGGTATCAGGAAAGGTCCAACTCTTGGAAGGGTAATTCCTGCTAAAGCGAGGGGGTTGAACTTGCAGAAAATCCTTAACAGTTTGAATGGACTTGGCCTTATCCTCCATCTGCTTTAGTACCTCCTCTGCTTTGCTGCCAAAAAGACTGTCTTTATGCAAAGGTACATCCAAAAGTTTAGCCTTGACAGGTTCTGCAAGAGGCAGTTCTCTGAGTCAAGCATGCCTTCTAATAACAGATCCAGTAGCCATAGCCCTGCTGGAGGCCTCAAGGATGTCAAACCCACAATGCAAAGAATGCTTATTGACCAGACTGGCAGAATTCAGTAAATCCTGTATGTCTTTACTCTCGGCCAAAAGAGGTACACTTGCTATCCTAGACTTAATAGCCTCCAAGGTGTGCTGCTGGTACTTCAGCATATGAAATATACAATTGGTAGCCCTAATAGCTAGGGTGGCAGAGGTATAAACCTTCTTGCCCCACCTATCCAGGTTCCTAGACTCCCTCTCAGAGGGAACAGGATTCCTGGTAACAGTGGCCTTAACTCCTTTAGGGCCCTGAGAAATAACCTCTGGATCTGCCAATGGATCCCTGAAAAGAAACAGATAAGAATCAGGGACTCTGTAGTACCTGTCAAGTTTCCTGGGAGCAGGAGGAACCGAATTTGGAGACAAGGAATTTTCCAGAAAAACATCAACGACTTCCAACACAGGAGGAATAGCAAGAGGGTTATGCTAAGGTAAATCCAGAAACTCCCTAATCCGTTTCTTGGATTGGGGATATTTTTGACTTTCCCATTTAAAATGTTCTCTGAGGGTATTTAAAGTATCACGAAAAAGAGAAATCCTCTGGAGGAGAGGCCGAAAGGATGGACTCTTCTGCATCTGAATCCTCAAAAGGAGAATAAGCATGAGAAAATTCCTCTTCATCAGCAGAAATGCTGGAGGTATCAGAACCTAAGCAGGACAAAACCCCAGGAGAAACATCCCTACTCCTTTTAGGAGGAGGAAGCTAAGAACCCCTAATAAGAGTCAACAAATTGTTAGCCATTTTAACCATTTGGGATTGAGGGGAACGAGAAGAAGCTGGAGCCTGCCTTTTCACAGGCTTACGAATGGAAGATTTACCTGCAAGCCTGAAGGACTTGGGAGGCCTGGCAACTGCCAAAGTTGCAGCAGAGGTTGAAGGAAGAAGTTTGCTGTCAGAATGCAAAATGGAAGCCTCGGACACCGGAGTCAGCTTAGCGGCTCCGGTTCTAGCAAAATAAGCGACTGGCGACAGGTTGGAAGGTAAGAGAGGCCTAAGGGATTCAGACTCAGTCAAGGCCTGCGGTTGTACATCTGCGGACTGCAGGGACTGCAAAGGCGTCTCACTGGCTACCGCCTGACTGACGACCAACTTAACCCCATCCAAGGACTTATCTTTCTGAGGCCTGTCGTGGTCCTTATCCTTATGCTTCTTTGGAACATCCAAAGCCTGAAGACCGGTGGATGCCATACCAACGAACTTAGGCCAAACTCCAAAATGCCTAGCCAAAATCATAGCCTGACGACAGATAGTACGTGGATTAAAGGAGGCACAGAGATCACACTTGGGAATGTCGTGGTCAAGGCCTAAACAAATAATGCAATAGGAATGAAAATCTCTATGGGGAATTTGCTTTCCACAGGTAAGGCAATAATTAACTTTTTCTGACATTCGTTATGGCAAGAAAAGAGGATCCCCAACGGGGTACTTAGCTGTAGTAGACTTCACCTCTTGTAGTCGGAAACCAACAAAGCTAAACTGATGACCAGCACCCGTGCATGAAAAGCTTCTGCTTCGGGCTCCGCAGCAAGGAAGACTGAGGAAATTATGTTGGCTGCCTCCTTTTGTATTGGATGCCCTAATGCCCTTTACAACTGACGGCAACCAACATAATTTTTACTTACCTTTGGTATTCTGGCCAACTGAGGGCTACCGGGAGCAAGATAACCCATTTGTTAGGACTGCAACAGTGAAACATGATGATCATCAATATAAATGCTAAAGCAGCTTCTGTTTAACAACCCACAGGTCATACATTATGGCTTTCGGCTTTTCCTAGTTAGATGTCACCACCGTGGATCACTGGTCCACTATTGATTGGCAGTAGATTTTTACAGTGTTGAGTTGCCAGCCCAGCCCTCAACCTTCACAGAAGGCACACACTCACGCACCTACCTACATGTCTTTAAAGTTCACTCAACCCCAGGGAGGACATGCAGACTCTGCACAGAAGGCGCTCCAGCCGAGAATCAAACCGGAAAACCTCTTGCTGTGAGGCAATAATGCTAACTGCTGCATCACCGCAGCTGACAACAACCCACAGGTCACACAAAAATCAGAAATATTACTGCATAAAAATGGTGTATTGGCGGGGTATATGCTTTCAGGACACATCTCTTTTTGCTGTTCTTATGTTTTTTCTGTCATCAAGAATAGCTATCCCATCTGTCATCGCTCAGTACAGATCTGACCTTCTTGAACGGCTAATACTACTGTACTGTTGCAGTACAAACCTGAAGAGTCAGCGGAGCCAGATTGTGGACAAATGGCCCTATGCAAGGCAATGAATTATGCTCCTGACTACCACACCAATATACTATAATTAGCTCTCACTCCCCAATTACCATAAACATAATTCAAACCTGTTGGTGTACATACTATTTTCTTCTTTAATTTTACAATTATTACATATATTTGGATTTCAACTGCGGTGGTGGTGCTGCGGTAGCATTGTCGCCTCACAGTAAGACGTCCTGTTCAACTCTTAGCTAAAGCATCTTCTGTGTGGAGACATGCATGAATGGGCGTACCTTCGTTGAAGGTTGTGCATCAGGGTTGGCAACTCGGTACGTAAAAATCTACTGCCAATCAATAGCGGACCGGAGTTCCGCTGTGGCAACCCCTAACCGGGAAAAGCCGAAAGATACAACAACATATATTTGGATTTCATTCAACATTTGTTTTACAATTTTACAGAAAAAACACTGCTAGCCATTTTCTAAGCAAAAGAAAACAATCTGATACTGAAAAAAGGCTTGCATGAGAAACAGTAAACTCCTGAAACTCACATTCAGTGAAAATGGATCTGGCAACACATTAAACTGTAAGAAAAGTGCTGTAGTTCATATTCAAATAGCATGCATTGAAGTACAAATTAGCATCTATTTGAAGGGTGTAAGAACTCAAAAGACAAGTGCAATATATCTGCAAACAGCCTTGGACATCCTATAGAACATTAGTGTCCCTTTTCAGGAGCAGACCAGGAGTACTTTCTGATGAAGTAATTGGGCAGAGTCACACCGAAGACAAATGAAGACTGATGGAATTAAACCATGTACTACAGAAATCACTTCAACATCTCATAGCCTCACACATCTGCTAGACAAATTGTTGTAGCCCAAACAGTGCACTTCACACTTGTGTGCCTGTAAAACACAAGCTAAATTAAAAATGTATTCATAGTTAAATATTAACATTAAACTTGTAGCCTTCATGTGTTCAATTTATTCACAGCTAAATAATAAATATACTGTAAACATTAAGAAAACCAAGAATCACATTCAAAGAATATGACTCATGTGATGGTGGTCCTGTTTACTACAATCAATTTATTTCCTTTACACCATAGCTATCTGGTTCACACATAGTTGCTAGGCTTGCAGTCCAGGGGCCATAGAGGAGGCTAGCTCAAATTCCCAGTTGACCCAAAGCATTGCTCACTTAAATGACATAGTCAAGGACAGGGCATAAATATGAGGCACAATCACAGATGATCTGCAAAACTGGAGATAGATAAGAACAGACTACTTTAAATTAGATAAAAAGTTAACAGAACAACAGGTTTTGCATGGACATGTATTTTGTCATCTCTAATGACTGTCATTGACTGTAGTCTTCAGTGATCAAAGAAAAAAAAAAGAGAAGTTAATGGAATTTTGGGAATTGGTGTAGAGGATTAAGGGTCGTGCCTCCTGCAGTTAATGTATAGTCTGACTTTGTTCAAATCACTTAACTAGGCAGTACTCCCTAATTGGGCCATATTGCATGGGTGTGTGTGTGCTCACACACACACTCACCTCATATGTTGCATTGCTGCTGCAAAACAGACCGACTCCCATGTCATAAAGAAATAAGTAGTACCTTGACTGAAATGGGCATAAAGAGCTTGTCACTTCATTGCTAATGCTGTTGCCATTTCTCACACACTCATTATAAGTTAGTTTCCTATAGTTCACAGTCACCTGCCAGTTCCCTCATTTGCTCTGTGTCCCAGCTCATTGGCTCAAAGTATTGCCAATGACAGACTAAAACTGGGCTGGGACACAGAGCCAATGAAGCCTGAGCTGTTGCCAAGCAGGAAATCACTCATCCATTGAAGAGGAGCTTTGAACTTTCTTTTTTATTTAATTAAATTAATTTTGATGGTCACGACTCCCCAGTCAGCAATGGGCCCTAGGCAACTGCCAAGGTTGCCTTTTGCTGGATGTGGCACTGTGCTTCCATTCACCTTCTGAGGAAGGCTACCACATTTTCAGCTTAATAAGTCACACACACCCCAGGGCCACTCCCAAGCATCACTGCCTCTCCTCTGAGGGACTGCAGCACAGCACAGATCTATTCCATCTTGTGCCCCCAAGGTAAGACACATCCATCCTCCCAATATCAGCTCCAGAAGACACTTTTGGAGCTAATCAAACAAAGGCAGCCTGGGCCAAGGTCAGGGTTTATCCATCTATGTCACTGTAGCTGACTTAAAATTGCTGTATCTGATATTCCCATATAACCCCATTCTATACTGACAGTGGCACTACACATATTTCAGCAGTATATATATATATATATATATATATATATATATATATATATATATATATATATAAAAGGGGGTACAGTGAGGTATTCTTCATTAGTTATGATAGGTAAACAGGATTAGAATATGACTAGTAAAAACATCACATATATATACAATATCACAGAGTATGGGTAAAGTAAAAAAAATGAACAAACTTGCTGCAGTAAAATAAGTATGCTACAGTATTTTATTTATCTAAATATGTACATTTTTAAAGTTCTGATGGCACTGATTTCCTTTGTGATTACTTAGAATGTTAAGTAAATTTCTTTAATTATCAAAGAAATTTCAGCTACAAACTCATATCCTTGAAAATATTACTTCTTCATGTCTGACCATTACTCAATATGTGCTTGACTGCATTTTAAAGAAATGTGAATGCTCATCATGGAAGACAAATATATGCTGTGAAAATGGTTATGCAGCAAAATGTTTGATATTGATGAGACATACAAATTAGGAAACGTAAACTACAGTCTCTTTCTTTTTACAAGTACAAATCATATTAACAAAGCACTTTGCCATTCAGATGTAATGTCTTCAATATGATTATGTTTAAAAATATGATACAATAAGCTATGCATATTAATTATTTTTTTTCTTCATCAGAGCTGCTGTTGTTTACCAGTTCTTTTACCTGTAAAAGGTCATCAAGTCTGGTATACCCTTTCTTATTCCATTGGTTTTCTTTTATTTTTACTGTTGATGCATTTTTGACTGAAGCAGGTATTCCAGCAGAGGGAGACCTAGGTAACTTGGGTCGCCAGCCACCACCCTTCGTAGAAGGAGCCCAACAAACTCTGTGCAATGTAGCTTCTTCTTTCATTTCTGACTCTTGGCATGCAGAATGAATTCTCTGTGATGGATGTTTCTTTATGCCATTTACCCATGCTTTCTGCATATTTGTAGATGAAGTCTGTATTTTTCTGCTCAGATTTGTAGATCTTAAGAGTCTTCTCAAGCTACTTTGGGGTGTTCTTCCATGTTTTTCTGTATTTCCTATCCACTCTTGGAAAAATACAGGTGCCTGTTTATATTGAGCTGGCTCTTCTGATTTTGTTGAACTGTCAATACAAGCATCTCTGTGTGGATCACATATACCAAGATGACCAACCTAACGAAAGAAACAGAAAAGAAGATTATTTTAATCAAGGTGAAAAACATATAATATATGCAGCAACACTCAAGAAGAAAGTGAAAATTGAATAGCTCAGTTTATTAGATTCTTAATAGTCAGAATATAAGGCTCCTTTGCTCAGAAATTTAGTTAAATATGGGCTGGCACCTCTGCACCGTAAAAATCTACTGCCAATCATTAGCGGATTGGAGTTCCGCTGTGGCAACCCTTAACCGGGAAAAGCCGAAAGAAGAAGAAGAACAACAACATTGTCTCAAAATGTTTTACTTTAGCAATAATTCCAAGATTGGGTATGGGTAAAGCAGAATTTACCCACTATTAATGTGGTTTGATCACAAGAGCGAAGCACAGAACTTTATGTGACAAAATAGAGCAAATTTAATAGAGACTGAAACTGACAGAACTGCAGATAAAACACTTCAGATCTGTTATTCTCCCACTTGGATATTATCCCAACGGTTTCTATAAGCATATGCTTTAGAAAGAAACTGGTAATCGCAACTGCTTAAAAAAACATTGAGGCATCTACTAGCCACTTATAAATAATGTCTTCACAGCCTGTTGATGCTGCCATAGTTAAGGCAGTGTGATTAAAGTTAGTCATGTTGTATTTGACCTTTGCAGTTCAGAATGGAAGCAACATTTTTTAATACAGAGTTTTCATTCAGACTTTTCCTATAAAATTTCACATATACATAGTATCAGTCTACTGGTGTCATCATTCACATCCATCTTACTATTATGTATAGCAGAATATATCTTCTTAATAGACATTAAATTCCTAGTTTCTACTTTATTCCCTTCACTTTTTAGTTCACAATTTGAGACACAAGAGTTTTCAGAAAAAAAGTGTTTAGGTACATTGTAAATTCTCTGAAACTACTTAATTATTTCACAGAGTATTTGTATCTCTTCATAAATATTGCAACTTTACATTCAGTCATTCATGTTTCTGATAATCTATTTAATCCAGTTTAGGACCATGGGGAAGTCAGAGCTCAACCTAGGACTCACTGGGTGCAAGGCAGATAAATTCTGAACAAGACTCCAGCCCATCAAGGGTATATGTGCACGCATGCACACACACTAAGTCACACACAACTATGAACAATTTGGAGGGTTGCCAGTTCATCTATGGCATGTCTTTCAATACACTTGGCAAATTCCATATGGACATAGGGAAGATTAAGATTTCATACAGAAGGTATGCCACTTGAGAACCAAAATGGAAAATGAAGCAGCATGAAACAGTAGGCCCAATTCCAAAATGCTTGCTTTAGGTGTAAGTGACTTACTTCAGTGTAAGGCTTATCTATAAGTATTTTTGAAATTGGACAATTTTGCAAATCTTTGTCCTGCTATTCTAAACCATTGTGAATGCTACAATTTTTGAATAACAGTTTTTTTTGCCATACCACTTGTTAGGACTGTAATGGTTTATTCTTCCTGACTTCATTCATTTGGAAGCTTTCACTTCTTTATTAATTCTGTTCCATAATTCTATATAGTTTAACAACACTGCAGTTTTAACAATTTCTCCAATTAAATTCATGTTTAAACCAAGTAATTTCACCCATTTTTAAAATTTGATGCAATACATCCATCACTTTTAGGGTTTAAAACCCTTACAAGTTTACAGCATGTCATCTCAAATGAGATCCATATTATAACTGTATTGATTTCACTTTAATTTTAGTACTGCATTTTCTAATAAATAATAGCCATTGTGTTTTAATGACAACTATTGCTTTTCCAAGGTTGCATAATTAGTAACTCAATATCATTAAAAATAATCTCTGTTTAGTCCTTTGCACAGTTTGAAAAAGCCATGCATTTGCTAATCAGCATCTAGATATACACTAAACTCTTTACTGTTCGATTAAGAAAAAAAATCTGTTTCATTTTTTGAGTGACATCATCCAGTGGCTAAGTATAGCCAAAAGTCCCTCGGTTTTAGAAAAGGCTACTGCCAGTGGTAAGCCATAACATGGGTGGCCAACCACTGGTGGAACTTTTTCTGATTTAGAGATAGGTTCACAGAAGTGATTCTTCATGGTTGGTAGAGTTACTGTGGTGGGCTATCCGCACATCCATGCTAAATGCTAATGAGGTGCTCTGGAAGCAGATACTAATTACTCAAGTGCTCCCCACCATAAATGCCTGCAGGAAGGGTGTTCTGCAGTGAATTTACCATGGCCAAAATGCTACATTCCCCCATTATAGTTAATGGGGAAATTGCATTAAAGTTAAGGGCAGGTGTTGTATGTTTGTGTACATGTCTGCAGGAGTATGAGTGGTCTCAGATGACTGTGTGTCTTGAGTGTTTGTGTGAACATGTGTGTGTGTGTGTGTGTGTGTGTGTGTGTGTGTGTGTGTGTGTGTGTGTGTGTGTCGCTCTCTCTCTATGCCTGGGTGGCCAAAGTAGGGTGGTTAGTTACAGGATTGGTAGAGTACGTGTGTGCATGTATATGGGTAAATGGCTGACTGTGTCTGAATTCGGGAGGGGGGGTGTCACATATACTGAATGTATATATATATATATATATATATATATATATATATATATATATATATATATATATATATATATATATATATATATGTGTGTGTGTGTGTATGTATGTTTGTCTGACTGCATTTGCGTTGGTGGGTGAATGAGGCGGGTTCCTGTGTCAATGAGATACATGGGCTGTCAGTGTTAATGAGCAATGGAAAGTGCTGTTTAGCACTGGTGGTAATTACCAGTGACTTAGAGACATGTAACTCATCTGATAGGGAGACTACGTAAACTGCAACTTTTGGCCACTGTACTCTTGATAATCTGTCCCCCACTTACCACGTCACTGTATACCCCTAGCAAAAGCAATAGTTCTCCTCTTCCATCTTTATTTTCACTTTTCTTCATCAAAGAAATAATAGTCACCAGCTTAATACTCTGCACTCTTACCATGAAACTGGATAGCAGCTGATTTTTTCTTTGTGAGTGATTCCTGCAGAGGGTCTAGTCCTGCCCTGTTTGCTTGCCCTTGCTATACTAAGGCTCACTCTACTCAGACACCTCACACACACACACACACACACACACACACACACACACACACACACACACACACACACACACACACACACACACACACACACACACACACACACATAGACACAGACACACACTCACTCTCTACATTTATATTCTCTTTAGCCTCACCCTTTCTCCATATCAATATTCACTTAACCACCAAGCACAATACTTAATTACATAACTTCCTAGCCATCCCTTTTCATATAAAGTACAGTTGCATAAGTTCTACTTATCTATGCCATAAAATGCTCACATTCCTCACTGCCTTACAGGCATTTTGGGTTATCTGCCAAGGTAACCCACTACTGGCCAACTTTCAAAAGCTCAGACCCCCCCCCCTTCCTGTGACAGCTGATTGGATGAGTATATCCTGAGAAGGAAGCTTTCAGATGTGACAGGAAGTGAGCATTCAGGCTTTTTCACTTCCACAATGAAGGAACGGAAAGTAGCCGAAGCCAGAATCATCTATCAAGAGTAAATTTGCAGTCAGTCACAATACCATTTAAAAAACAAATAAAGAGGTTGAAACCCACCTCAACTAATCTGGGGGACGGCAGGTGGGTACTACCACTGAAGCAGTGAGGAATTTGAACATCTACTGTTACAGTATGACTTACACAACTGTACTATATTCATCATTTCCATTGCCCGAGTGCCATTTTAGGTAAATTCCCAAAGCTTAGCCCCTGTGCAATGGTCCTAGCAAAACCTGTTCTGGACATTGAAGAGGAATCCAGTTTGTAGTGCTTTGTGAAAGTATAAACAGATGACCAGGATGTTGCCTTTACAATGCTTCTAAAGTCCACTTCTTTCTGATATGCTTTTCTAGACAATAAGGCTCTAGTTGAGTAAGCCTTGACCTTGCCTGGAAGAGACTTACCACTGAGGGGCTAACAAAAAACAATAACAAGGAACAACCATTGTGCAATAATTTGCTTAGTCAGATTAACCTTAAAAATAAGGTATAAATAAAACAGAAAATTATACAATTAAGACATTATAGGAATTACTTAAAGGGGCTGACAAAGGTTAAAGTATTGCAGAATAAGGGGAATCTCACAGAACAAGAAGAGATGCAAATGCAGAGTGCTAGAGAAAAAATAAGACATAAGCATGAGTTTAGAAAGAGTGCTGTTAAACAATTATTTTTGATAGTAACTCCAGAGCACAAAAACTTTCAGCACAACGATTTGGGCAACAGAGAGTAGAAAGGGTTCTCTCAAAACTTAAGGAGCCTATAACAAGAAAATAGCAAAATATCAAGTAGAGGTATTACAGATATTTTGAAAATTTTATGAAAAGTTCTACATAGCAGAGAAATGTGGAAATCAAGAAGCACAAATGGAAATACTTATGGAAGACTTAATTATGCCTGGGTTAGAGGTCAATGAGGCTCAACAACTAACTGTTAAGAAAGGAGGAGATAAGATAAAAATTATGACGTACAATCAGCGGGAAAGTCTCTAGAACATATGGTTTTCCTGTGGAAGTTTGTAAGTTATAAGGGAAGAAAGTGATAAACTTATGGAAGAAAAGTTTAAAAAGTTATGTACTTACCATAACGTTCCATGTTTGTAGTCCATCTTGCCTATATTCTTGTTGGATGGGTTTGGAGCCGATATTCGAGAGGTTTTACTGGCTCGGGGCTAGCCCCTATCCCATGGTGCCTCATGGCAAGTCCCCAGATCTAGTTTTCTAGAAAGCAATAATACCGATCAGGTAAGAGTAATCTAAGAGCTGTATAAATACAGCAAAAGATTAGAAATATAATCCATATCAGGTGGACAACAAAAAGAACAATGTCAGGCAGCACCAGAATGGTCCACCAGATCCCCCAGAAACAGGAAGGGGGTTGGAGGGAGGGACGCAAGAATATAGGCGAGATGGACTACAAACATGGAACGTTATGGTAAGTACATAATTTCTTTATGTTATTTAGTCCTATCTCGACATAATTTTTGCTGGATGGGACAGCGTCCCTAGCACCTTTATCCCGGGTGGCTCAAGTGAAGAGACTCTTCAGCACAGTGGACCCAAAGGATGACCTGTCCCGGGAGGCCAAATCCAATTTGTAATGAGTGACAAACGTATGTGGTCTTGCCCAAGTAGCTGCTGCACAAACAGTATCAATTGGGAGCATAGCTCTAAAGGCACATGAAGTAGCTACAGCCCTAGTAGAGTGACCTTTAACTTTGACAGGTAATTGTCTACCAGCTTGTTGATAAGCAAAGAATATGCAATCCGAAAGCCAATTTGAAAGAGTAATCTTAGAAACAGGCAAGCCTTTCCTTTTGTCAGAAAAGAAAACAAAACGTTGATCAGATTTCCTGAATTCTTTAGTCCTGTGTATATAAAATCTGAGTATTCTGTGAACATCTAGCTGGTGTAGTCTATACTCTGATTTATTAGAGTGGTTTGGAAAGAACACAGGTAGCTCAATGGTGGTATTCTGAGTATACTTTGGGAAGAAAGGAAGGATTTGTCCTGACAGAGACTCTATCCTTGTGAAAGATAATGTAAGGAGGTCGAATAGTTAGAGCTTGTAGTTCTGAAACTCTCCTAGCAGATGTTATGGCTACCAAGAATAATGTTTTCCATGATATCAATTTTAGGTCTGATGATGAGGATTACTCAAAGGGTGCAGACATCAAAGATGAGAGGACTAAATTTAAAGTCCCAGGGTTCTAATGGTTGTTTTATTGGGGGCCTGAGAAGAAGAACTCCTTTTAAAAAAGTTTTACACGAGGAGTGCTGCATGACTGGATTTCCCATGAAACCAAAGTGGAAACTGGAAATAGCAGCTAAATGAACTCTAACTGTAGCGGCTGGTGCTCCTTCATGAAAAATTGTTGCTAGGAAGGATGAAATGGATTCTAAAGGAGCTGTATATGGATCTAAGCCCTGATTCATAGCCCAAAGGGAAAACCTTTTCCATTTGCTGGAATATAGTTTCTGAGTGGAAGGTTTATGAGACGAAATTAGAATGCATTTGACCGCAGGGGATAGAGGAATACACCTGACTATTCGTGCAACTGGAGCAGCCATGCTGAGGGTGTGGATGGAGGGGTGGAACTGTCCCGACTGATGAATCAGGAGATCTGGAGATGGGTCCAGAATCTATGGTTCCTCCAAGAGGAAGGGCCACAGGAAGGGAAACCAAACTTGTCGAGGCCAGTAAGGAGCAATGAGGATCAAGGAACTCCTCAACTGTCTTGCTTTCTGTATTACTTTGGGGATGAGTGAAAAAGGAGGAAAGGCATAAAGAAGTCCCAGGGGCCAGTCGTGAACTAGAGCATCCCTGGGTGACATCCCCGGATAGGGAATGAGGGCAAAGTAGCTGCTGCATTTGGTGTTTAGGTGAGTGGCAAATAGATCGCAGCAAGGCTGGCCCCCTCTATGAAAGATCTCTTTCACAACCATTGGATTCAGGGACCACTCGTGAGGCATCAGAATTGCTTGGCTGAGTTTGTCTGCTATTACGTTGGATTTCTCCAGGATATGCATTGCTATCAAGAAGCTGAGTATCCATCGCCCATTTCCAAACTCTTAAGGTCTCTCGGCAAAGTGGGCAAGACTTGGTTCCCCCTTGCTTATGGACCACATGACAGACATGTTGTCTGACTGAATCGCAATCGTCCCGGTGGGAAGGGAGCTGTGAAGTGCTTGCAACAAATATAGCACCGCTCTCATCTCCAGAACATTGATGTGCAAGTGGTTTTCGTGGTTCTGCCAAGTATCTTGGACTGTCATTCCCAGATAATGCCTTCACCACCCTATCTGGGAAGCATCCGTGGTCAAAACTGCTTTCTCTTGGGGAGGAACAAGTGGACAACCTAGGATAAGTTGTTTTGTGTACAACCACCATGTCAGATCCTTTCTGCATGAGTTTATCAATATCTGGCGAGACAATGGAAAGTCTTGCATCGCCCATTGTGCAAATAGCAGCCATTGGAGAATCCTCATGTGTAGGCAAGCAAGAGGAACTAATAGGATGGCGGACGCTATAGTCCCTAGGACTTGAAGGACTACTCTGGCCTGAACTCTTTGTTTAGCAAGGATCTGGCCTGACTGTGTAGAGATTCCACTCTTTCCTGTGTTAGCCTTACTGACATGGTGGTTGTGTCTATTTCTGACCTAAATATACAACGTGCTGTGAATGAGATAAGACTGACTTTTGCAAGTTGACAGTTATGCCTAGACTGGTGCACAAGGATAGAGTCTCATCCCTGGTCCTTATGAGTTGATGCTTGGTGGTAGCAGTGAGGAGCCAGTCGTCTAGGTACGGAAACACCTAGAATCCTTGATGTCTCAGGTGAGCCGTTACCACTGCAATGCATTTGATAAACACTCTGGGGACTGTAGTGAGGCCAAAGGGCAGTGTTCTGAACTGAAAATGACTGGCTCCCAGCCAGAAGCATAAGTGTCTCCTAGAGCGCCTGTCCATTTTGATGTGGTAGTACGCATCCTGGAGATCGACTGAGCACATCCAGTTGTCTTTCCTGTTAAAGAGAAATATCAACTGCAGAGTGACCATTCGGAACTTCGATTTCCTTACATGCTTGTTGAGCCTGCTGAGATCTAGAATTGATCTCCAGTCCCCTGTCTTTTTTGAAACTAAAAAGAATCGAGAGTAAGTTCCAGATCCTACTTCCTCTGCATGGACTTCTTGGATGACTCTTTTTTGCAGCAACGAGATGACCTTTGATGTTGCATGGTCTAGTTGGATGGGTGGCACGTCTGGTAGAAACCAGTTTGTTGGGGGTTTGGAAATAAAGTGAATCAGATAACCTCTGGTTATTATTGTGTGTACCCAACGATCTTAAGTGATAGTAAGCCAGGCACTTGGGTATAGCGATATACGACCCCCGACTGCCTCCACAGACGGACAGTCGGGCAACACTTCAGGGTCGATGGAAGGGACAATCAGAGAAAGCTTCTCTGTCTCCCTGATGTTGTGGACCTCTTCTACCACGAGGGCGGCATCTTCCATTGTATCCTCCCCCTCTGTCTCTGGGGGTGGGTTGACCTTGTGCTTGAGGGGAAACCTTTTTGGGATTTGAAGAACCACATTTTCCCTCCTGTATTACCCTTGGGATAGGGTCTGGATGGGAGAGAGAAACTGGCTCCAATGGCAAATAAGGTTTTTCCTTCCTGCTCGCACCTAGTCAAAGTCTCTTTCACTTGGGGTCCAAAAAGAGATGAACCATCAAAGGGAACATTAGTGAAGGAAGACTTGAAGGATTCTGTAAAATTACAAAGAACCATCCACGAATGTCTCCTGAGGAATATTCGTGCTGCGGCTGCCCTACTCGCTCCATCTGCTGCATATGAGATCAGCCTCATGAAAGAGTTAGCTATGGAAGTAAGTGTGGAGAGCTGTGTAGAAACCTTATCCAAGGAACCTGGAGCTACTGAACCCTGGAGGGTATCTCCTAACTCTTTCAGGAGATCCCTCTGAAGACGAGTAAAATGAGTCAAGTAATTCAGCGATCTTAATGTAAATGCCGCTGAAGAAAAAATACGCTTCCCATACCTATCCATCATCCTGGACTCCTTGTTAGGAGGATGGATATTAGAAGACATCTCAGATAATTCCTTCTTGGTGGCCGCTGCTACCACCATAGCATCAACTGGAACTCCCTTACTAAGGAAAGACTTGTCCTCAGGTGCTGTCATAATTTTTTTTGGCCTCCTCGGGACGGCTTCCACTGAATCTGGAGAGGTCCATGCTTTCCACGATATGACCCCCAAAAGTTGGTCATAAGGCAACGTCACCCAGGAGGTGGATGGTTGGGAACCAAAAGCCTCAAGATACACTGATTCATCCTCAGTAGGGTTAGAGGTCTTCCAATCACCCCTCTGTCTAAGGATTTCTAGGATGTCAGAAAAAGAGACATCCTCAGAGGGGGATCTAGGGGACCCTTCTGATTCCTCTAAATCAGTGTCTGATGTGACAGACTCAGGTGAGTCAACATGTTTCCTCTTACACAGCCTCTTCCGAGTGAGCTCCCAGTGGGATAATCTGGGGAGGTCTCGGAAGAGGGGGGCACCTCCAATGGGGGCTACTTGGGCCTCTGGTTCCCTACGCTGTGGGGGTGGCAGGGGGGAAGAGGTTACTGCCTGCTGCTGGTGGGACACAGGTTCCAAAGGAATGGCTTTGGTAGAGGATAAAGCCTTCTCTATAGCTTCAAAAGCCTTACACCCCGCTCCGAAGAAGACCTCCACGTCAAGGGGGTGGATGGTTGACTCCTAGCAAGAGGGAATGGCTCTGAAGCAGAAGTGGGGACCGAGCTGAGTCGAGCCGGGGCTCCAAGAGGGTGGGTTGGTTCCGACGAGAACCCAGGGTGACTGTCCCCCTTGGAGTCGACACGAGAGCGTCAGCTCCCAAAACCTTCGGCTCCAGACTGAGCCATCAAGGATAGAATAATTGGCTCTGAGGAAACGGGTTGAATCCCCAGAGCCGAAGGGTCCAAGCCACAGGAACCTGAAGTAATAGGCTACGAGAGCAAAGCAGTCAGAGGAAGAACAGTAGTCGGTAAGGGGGTCGGCTCCGAGAGCCAGAGCTGGATCCGAAAGCAACCTCTTCACCACCCTCTCGATGTCCTCATCTGATAGGGTCCTGGAGGATCTGGTGGCAACAGAAGGAGAGCTCCTTCTCTCCAAAATAGGAGATCTCAAAGTAGGAGATACAGTCTCGATGTCAGGCAAAATTTTCGGTACTGAAGATTGTCTCAGAACCAATGAAATCAACAGCACTGAAATAGATGAAGCTGAGTCAGAACCGGAACTTCTTGGCTCCGACGCTTTAGTCTTTTTTGTCGGCTCCGAAGCTGGGGCCGATGATTTTCATTTGATGATTTTGGAGCTGCCTGACCAAGTTCCAGCTGTTCCTGGAAGGAACTGGTCATGAGACCCCTGCCAGTGAGTTTCCTCTTTCTCTCCTTCAAAACTCTAGTGTTAAAAGCGTGACAGAAAGTGCAGGGTACCTGTAAATGAGCTTCACCCAGGCAATATACGCAACTTATGTGGCTGTCTGTAATAGACATTTTCTGCTCACACCTATCACACTTTTTGAACCCCGAAGGGTGATGATCCTTATCTTTATCTTTTGACATTTCTAGAAATGAGGACAAATAGGTAACAATAGAAAAGGTATTAACTACAACAAAAAGAGGAAGAGAAGGAGAAAACTTTTTTTTTTCTTTTTTTTTAAAACAGTCACACACACACAGGGAGGAAAGGCCCTCTAACTTAAACAGGCCATACAGTCCTATGGGGGGAATAGGGGTTGAAAAACTTTCAAAAACAGTCACACAAGAGACAAGAAACTATCTATCTATATATACATCTAATATAAAAAAAAGTAGGAAAAGACTAAATATAGTAAAAAATCGTTTTACTTGGCCAACAAGCCAGTAAGACACAAATTCAAAGCTTTCGTGGCAAATGAGATCGGGGACTTGCCATGAGGCACCATGGGATAGGGGCTAGTCTCGAGCCAGTAAAAGCTCTCGAGCTTTAGTATCGTCCGAGTCGGAGCCGAATATCGGCCCCAAACCCATCCAGCAAGAATTACGGTGAGATAGGAATACATAACATCAGTATTTTAAATGGAGGGGAAGCACCAAAATCTTGGAGGAAAGCTATGGTGGTCATATTAACTAAAGACGGTAAAGATCCATCAGACCCACCTTCATTTATACCTATTTCAACTTTATATCATAGCTGTGAAGTGTTTATGTCTATACTACCTAAAAGAATGGCAAAGGTGTTGCCAAATTTGATAGATATCGATCAATGTCTTTTTGTGGAGTGGAGGCAAACATCTGACAACATTAACAGAACAATGGATTAAAACAAAAGTACTTTCCGCTCGGAGTTAATGCTCCGTAGTAGACAGCCAAAATAAAATAAGTAAATGAAACACAAAGGAGCAATGCAATGAAGGAGTGAATGAACCAAAGTCCCATCCAAAAATACACTCGTTGTAAAGATGTAATAAAATCCAAGGCTCTCAAATAAAAACTGAGCAAGTTTAATATAATTGTTATACAGGTTAGCGCTTTCGCTGGTTAGCTTCTTCAGACCTTATACAACAGAATGCTTCTAAAAACAGATTTAAATACCCAAAAAGGGCGCGAAAATTAGGAAATCTAATACATATGCTAATATATGTCTCTACAATATACATTTTAATATGTATTATACTGAGGTGCATATGCTTTTAGGTAATGGCATATTGGTGCCAATAATGTTTTAACATATGATTTTTATTGTATTAATTAAAAAGAAAGTGTATTAGATTTCCTAATTTTCGCGCCCTTTTTGGGTATTTAAATCTGTTTTTATTACATCTTTACAACGAGTGTATTTTTGGATGGGACTTTGGTTCATTCACTCCTTCATTGCATTGCTCCTTTGTGTTTCATTTACTTATTAACAGAACAATGATTCGGACAGAAGAAGAATGTAAGCAAATACCACTGTTTGTGGTCTTGAAGCAGAGAAAGCATCTGACAGAATAAGCTGGGATTTTATGAACAGGGAAATGGAAGCATTTGCATTCTCTGATACAATAATAAGGTTAATTAGGAGGCTATATGAAGGATCAGAGGCATGAATTAAAGTGGGAAGGTTCCTCTCTGATAAGCTGTTCTTAAAAGAGGAACCAGCCAGGGGTGGCCTATTTCCCCCTTATTTGCTTTGTCTTTAGAACCATTGGCAAAGAAAATAAGGGACTCAGAAATGCAAGGATGTAACTGGTATTGTAATCTAGAAAACCTGGATTTATTTGCAGATGCTATTATTTGTATTAATAAATACAGAGAAGAAAATCTCACTGCTGTGGAACATTTTGAGACAGTTTCAAGTCTTTTCAGGATATAAAATTAATGGAAATAAAACAAAGGATATAGCTGCAAATTAAGTAACCACACAAAAATTGGTTTAGCCATATCCATATTTGGGGGGGGGGGGGCACACTAATATGTAGTATTTAAGTGTATGGATTAAAAAGGCTTCTGTTATGGGACTTCCAAGATGGCTGCACATTGACTAACAGCTTAATTCTGGCTCTCTCAGTGTGAAAACAGAAACTTAGCAGAGAAAGCCAGTGGACCTGGATTTCAGAGTAAATTTCAGTAACTAGCTAGTAAGTGCACTCACTGCATGGATGCCAGGAAAAAAAATACAGAGGGGACCTAAAGGAAAATCATCTACAAAAGGTGATAAAAAAATACTGACTGGGAAAAGTACTGTAGATATTCAGCAAAAATAAGTACAAGATCCAGACATGACTTCTGGTAACCTTGAGGAAAGTATACAGCAACTGCATACAGACCTGACTAAAATAAATGGAACACTGATGGCGTATACAAACTCAAACAATAAAAGACTGGAAAAAAATGGAAGAAGCTTTAAACAGATACTCAGATGAGATGATAAAACTACAGAACTCGAAGGTTGAAATGAAGAAAAAGCTGGCTGAATATGAGACTGCACAAGAACAGATGTTTAAAAAAATAATTAAATTAGAGGACAGAGCACATAGAGAAAACCTGAGATTTTTTGCAGTACCTGAGAAGCTGGATGGAACAGACAGTATTAATTTCATGAAAGTACAAAGAAGCAATTGGACTGGTATTCCACAATGGGAATTGTTAATTAAAAGGGCTCATCATGTGTACGCTCCAAACCTGGCTTTGAGAAAACAACTTAGACCTGACAGAGGAGAAAAAGCACAGAAGTTGACTAGAAGAATCAAGACTGCACTGGAGATGAAGCAGAGACAGGGTTTGGGAGATGAGGATGAACAGGAATACAACAAGAACATCTGGAAATATTGGACTTTTTCTGACTTTGTTAAATTTGTAGGGGACTCTAAAGCATATGCCTTACATTATGTCATTAACGTTTGGAGACTAAAATCACTAACTTGGAAATTGACAAATGTGGTATTACAGAGCAATAATTATACTTATGAAATAGGGCAGAACAAGAAAATCTGGAAATAATGTACTTGTTTGGACTTTGTTAAACTTGTAGGGGACTCTAAAGCATATGCTCTACTTCAAGTCATTAATGTTCGGAAAAATACTCAGAAGAGGGGAAGAGGAGGGTGAGAGTTAACTGCAAGTAAAATATTTTTTCTTAACAGTATAACTTAAGTGGTGCATGATTGATTTTCTCTGCTTGTTATAAAGTAACTTTTTTCAGTTATTTTTTTAAGTGTAGTGGGGTAAATGGGTGCTTCTGTTTATTCTTTTTGTTTGTTTTTCCCTTCTCATTTTCTCCTTGTTCAGTTTTAAGAAATGCAGGCACTGCAATGTAAAATAAAATGTGGGGGGTCTGGTTAAAAGAGCATGACAAAAGAAAAATGAGTGTGCTTTTTCTCATTCTTGCATAGGGGAATGACTGGGTTAAGGCCATTAGCTTTATATAGTAACAAATTTTAACAGAAAGCAACTAAATGAAAAAGAATGTTTAATATTATAAGGTCTTTTTTTCTAGTAAATAGTCCAGTATCTGGTTCTCGTGTCAACAGCAGACAATTTGATAAAGATAAATGGCTTGGAAAATATGTTTTCTGAAAGCATTCACGTGATTTCCCAGCTGGGAGAGCTATAAAGATAAGGCAAAACCAGACAGCACTTAATAGAATCACAGGCTCTACCATGCCTCTTAGCATGGATAATCTTTCTGCAAAATGTGACATAGGTTCAAATGGAGATGACAAGAAACAACTGTATAAATGATTAACCTGCCAAATAAACAGCACATGCATTTGACACAAAAGCTACAACCAGACATTTAACAAAAAAAGCTGTTATACATAAAAGGTGGGAATAATAATCTCATAACAATATCTCAATAATATGATACTTTCTATAATGTCTTTAAAGGTTAATGGTCTCACAGATAAATATAAAAAGAAAGAGTAGTGAACAATATTTAAAAAATGAAGAGTGCAAATGGCTATGCTACAGGAGACACACTTGAAAAGAACTAAGCATGTGAATTTGATAAGAAAAGATTTTCAGGATGTATTTTAGCAGAATATCTGGGGCAAAGGAAGAGGGCAGTACGTATATTAACTGCAAGAGGAGCTCCAATAGCAACAGAAGAGGGGAAAAAGGCAGTGATGGTAGATTTGTAGTGCTAAGGGGCTACTGGCAAGGGAGGAGAATTACACTGGCATGTATTTATATTCCTCCTAGAACTGCTATAATGGAGCTAAAGACAATTCTGGGAGAAATAATCAGCTTTCAGCAGAAATTATAGGTGGGGTCTGGAATTTGATTTGCAATAATGAACATGTAGCTGGGGGGCCCAAAAGGGGAACTAAAATAAAGGAGAATAGATTTTTTAAAGAAATGTATGAAAATATTTGGCACGGAAGATGTGAATTCAGTACGAGGAATTTGAAATTAATTTGCATATTATTCTCCATAATATAAAAACTGGGCTAGACTAGACAGAATTTACATTTCACAGGAACCTGTGCATTTAATTGAAGGTCTTGATATACACCCAATAACTATTTCAGATCATGCACCGATAATAACTAAAATAAAAACGCAGGGTAATGAAATAAAAATGAGACACTGGTGCTTTCCCACCTATCTGTTGAAAACAGAGGAATTTAGGGAATGAGTAGTGGAAATTATTTGGGGGCTATTACAGAAGATAGAAATTTCTTCTGAAAATATAGCTACAGTGTGGGATAAAATTAAAGGGGAATTTAAAAATAGGGTGGAAATAAAAGAAAGGGAGATATGGTTAAGATGTAACAAGAATTGTTTAAAGGGACTGACAAATATTAAAATACTGCAAAATAGGGGGAATCTCACAGAACAAGAAGAGGAGCAACTACAAAATGCTAAAGGGAAAATAAGGGATTACCATGATAATATGCATGAGTTTAGAAAGATTGCTGTTAAGCAACTTTTTTTTTATAATAACTCTGGAGTACAAAGACTTTTAGCACAACGACTCAGGAAACAGAAAGTAGAAAGGGCTGTGACCAAGCTTGGGGACCCTATTACAAGGAAGATAAGGGATCCTGTAGAAGTATTAGAAATATTTTGGAAATTCTATAAAAGTCGGTCTAAAGCAGAGAAATATGGAAATCTAGTACAAATGGAAATGTTTATGGAAGAATTAAATATGCCAAGGCTAGAGGGAGAGGAGGCTCAATTGCTAACTGTTATGATAGCTGGAGATGAGATAAAAATTTTGATGTATAACCAATCAACATGAAAGTTCCCAGGAATAGATGCTATTTCTATAGAAGTTTGGAAGCTAGGAGGGAAAAAGCTGATAAAGATCTGGAAGGTTTTATTTAACAGTATTTTAAGAGGAACGTAAGTACCAACATCCTGTTAGAAAGTGGTAGTAACTGTAATACCTAAAGAGGGTAAAGATCCATCAGATCCAGCTTCACAGAGGCCTAGTTCAATACTAAATCATGATTATAAAGCGCTTCTGTCTATAATGGCTAAAATAATGGCAAAAGTGATGCCAAGATAAATATGGATCAATGTGGTTTTGTAGAGGGGAGGCAAAAATTTGACAACATGAACAGAACAGTGATGATCCAGAGGGAAGCAGAATGTAAGAAAATACCACTGTTGCTGGTGGGTCTTGATGGAGAGAAAGCATTTGAGAGAATAAGCTGGGATTGTATGAGCAGAGCAATGGATACATTTGCATTCCCTGATAAAATTATAAGGTTGATTAGGAAAATATATGAAGGATCGGAGGCAAAAATTAAAGTGGATGGGGTCCTCTCTGATAATCTCTGCTTGAACAGATGAACCAGGCAGGGGTGTCCTCTTTCCCCTTTGTTATGTGCATTATATTTAGAACCAATGGCAAAGAAAATAAGGGACTCAGAAATTCAAGGATATAATTGGTATGGTAGTCAAGGAAAGCTGGCTCTACTTGCAGATAACATTATTTTATACTTGACAAAACCAGAAAGGAACATTATAGTGCTGTGGAACAGTTTCAAACCTTTTTGTTATACAAAATTAATGAAACTAAGACAAAAGCAATAGAGGTAAATTATGTACCCACATACTAATTGGTTCAGCAATATCCATAATTATGGGGACATGATAAAATGAAGGATTTAGGAGTATGTATTAAATGGATAGCAATTAATAAAGAGCTGAAGGATTTTATCTGGGAGGGGAAGATGGCAAGATTCAAGTGGGATAAGGTTATTCTTCCAATAGAAGAGTGTGGATTAGGATTACCTGAGTTGAAAGGGTATTTCACAGCAACACAGCTAAGGTTCCTATACACAGCACAAGCAGAAAACTATAATTCAAAGTGGAAAACAGATGATGATGAAACAGCGGGGAAGTTCAAGTAACAGGGAGAGACTGGGATTTTAGATGCAGACCTTTAAGGAGAACAACAATAATCATATAGAATATTATATTCATAAAGTTGCAGGTCTTCTAAGAACTAAGGCAACAGGGGAATGGAGAAAGGAGATTCTGCTGATAGGGTTGACTGCAATTAGGGATACAGACAATAGGCAAGAGTGGCGTGAATATATTGAAGAAAACTGGCAAGGGAACCAAGGTACTGAGAGCAAATAATTAGAGAGGGAAAGGTAATAGAATGGGAAGATGTCAAAAACTTGTTTGACCTGCAGGCTAGAGAATGCCTTCCATATCAAGATATCAGAATACAGGCAAAGAGACAGAAATAGGAGGGTCCTAAATGAAAGAGAAGCACTGGTATAGAGTTTTTAGTAGAATATAGAATAAGAAGTTATGTACTTACCATAACGTTCCATGTTAGTTGTCTTCTTCTCGCCTTCTTTCTTGCTGGATGGGTTCAGAGCCGATCCTCGGCTCCGACTCGGCCTATACTATAGCTCGAGAGCTATTTTTACCGGCTCGAGGCAGCCCTATATCCCACAATACCATGCGCTAACTCCCCAGATCTCGTTGGCAGCTAACACATAGTATACATTTATTATTATTATTACCAAATACTGTCTCCCTGCTGGTAAGACTAATGATATGGGGTAACCGTAAAGGACTGTATAATATGAAGGAGAAGGACTCAGAGACCTTCAAGTCTGTCCAGGCTAGGGGGCAGGAGGGAGGGATGCAAGAAAGAAGGTGAGAAGAAGACAACTAACATGGAACGTTATGGTAAGTACATAACATCTTAATGTTAAGTTGTCATTCTCGCCTTCATTCTTGCTGGATGGGACAGCGTCCCTAGCACCTTGGTCCTGGGTGGCTCAACGGAACAGACTCCTGAGTACGGTGGAACCAAAGTCAGCTCTATTTCTGGAGGCTATATCAAGCTTATAATGGGTAATAAAAGTATGTTGAGAAGCCCATGTAGCTGCTGCACATATGGCATCTAACGGTAACCTTGCTTGAAAGGCTGTTGATGTTGATAGTGCCCTAGTTGAATGAGCCTTAGGTCTAGACGGGAGTTGTTTGTGTCTCAACTGGTAGACAAAGGTAATGATGGATGTCAACCATCTGGAAAGAGTTACCTTTGATACTGGAAGTCCTTTCTTTCCTTCAGCATAAGAGAGAAAGAGCTGGTCTGACTTTCTGAATTGTTTTGTCCTGTCTAGGTAATACCGCAGCTGGCGATGAACATCCAAGGAATGTAATTTCTTTTCAGCCTTGTTTGAATAATCTGGGAAGAACACAGGCAAGTCAATGGTGTGGTTCAGGTTTGATTCAGAAGAAACGTTTGGTAGAAAGGAAGGATTCGTTCTGAGAGTTACCTGTCTTTATGTAAAACCAAATAAGGGGGATGGACAGACAATGCCTGGATTTCCGACACCCTTCTGGCAGATGTTATAGCCACCAAAAACAGAGTTTTCCAAGAGAGAAGTTTGAATGAGCAAGAAGTTGCAGGTTCAAAGGGAGGGAGAATTAATGATGTTAGAACTAAATTTAAATCCCATTGTGGAGGAGGATCCTTAATGGGAGGTCTGAGCAAAAATACGCCCTTGAGGAAAGCTTTACAGAGTTTGTGGGACATAATATTTGTTTCCGACAGCCCCACATGAAAATTGGCAATGGCCGCCAGTTGTAGTCTGACAGTGGCCGACGACGATCCTGAATGAAAAAGCTCCGCCAGAAAATCTAGAACTTTATGAATTGGAGCATTAAAAGGATCCAAGGACCTAGCTTCTGCCCAGAATGAAAAACACTTCCATTTGCTCGTATAAGTCTTCCTAGTATTGGACTTATGGGAAGCAAGAATGATATCACGGACAGGAAGAGAAATGAAGGGAAGCCTGGCTATGGTTGGAAGTGGAGCAACTAAGCTGTGAGGTTGAGGGAACGAAGAGACTGGTGCAGCTTGCCCGTTAGATGGGTCAAAAGGTCTGGAAGGGTTCCAGATGCCAGGGCTGTTCCAGTAGATGACGGTGCAGGAACGGAAACCATACTTGTCGAGGCCAATAAGGGGCAATGAGGATCATTTTGGATCTCAATGCGGTTGCTTTCTGAATTAATTGCAGAATCAGCAGGAAGGGGGGGAATGCGTATAGAAGACCCCGAGGCCAATCGTGGACTAGAGTGTCTCTGGGGGGATGGCCTGGCAGAGGGAAGAGTGTGAAGAAGTCGAGGCACTTGCTGTTTTGAGGGGTTGCGAAAAGGTCGTAGCAAGGCTGGCCCCACTTCTGAAAAATTCTCTCTGCTACCGCCAGATTTAGAGACCACTCGTGAGGCATGAGAATTGTTCTGCTCAGTCTGTCCGCAATGAAGTTGGACCTCCCGGGGATGTGCGTTGCTATCAGAAACCATTGAAAGGAGATCACCCACTGCCAAAGTCTGAGTGCTTCTCGACATAGGGGGTAGGACTTTGTTCCGCCCTGCTTGTTTATGTTCCACACTGCAGACATATTGTCTGTTTGAATTGCTATAGTCCCGGTGGGAAGAGAGTCCTGAAGGGCTTGCAACGATAAAAGCACTGCTCTCATCTCCAGGACATTTATGTGCAGGTGGCATTCTAATTGTTGCCATGTGCCCTGGACAGTCCTGCCCTGATAATGCCCCCCCCACCTGATCAGGGAGGCATCCGTTGTCACCGTGGCAACTGGAGGGGGGAGAACAAAGGGTCTGCCCTGAAGAAGTTGAGGGGAGACCATCCACCAGGAGAGGTGTCTCTTGCAAGATGGGGTTATCAAGATGTTGTGAGTTATTGGGAGCTGTTGAAAGGACCACTGAGAAAAAAGCATCCACTGGAGAATTCTCATGTGGAAGCGAGCTAAAGGAAGGAGAAGGATCACCGCTGCCATGAGGCCTAACGTTTTCAGTACTAACTTGACTTGAATTCTGTTGGACTGAAACAGTAACTGAACATTCCGCCATATGTCTGTCACTCTCTGAGGTGGTAATGTTGCAGACATTTCTCTGGTGTTTAGTACGGCGCCTATAAAGTTTATAGATTGACAAGGCGACAAAGAGGATTTTGCAAAATTTATGGAAATACCTAGTTTATTGCAAATGTGAATGGTATAATCCCTGGCTATTATAAGATGCTGTTTGGTGGTAGCAGTAATGAGCCAGTCGTCTAAATATGGAAACACTTGGAATCCTTTTTGTCTCAGGTGAGCCATGACCACTGCCAAGCATTTGGTGAACACCCGGGGGGCTGTGGTGAGACCAAAGGGCAGGGCTCTGAATTGGTAATGACTGGCTCCCAGCCGGAAGCAGAGAAACCTTCTGGAGCGCCTGTGTATCTTTATATGATAGCACGTGTCCTGAAGGTCTAACGAGCACATCCAATTGTCTCTGCCCAAAAAGGGTAGAATGGACTGCAGTGTTACCATCTGAAATTTTGTCTTCTGCACAGACTTGTTCAGTCTGCTGAGGTCCAAAATGGGTCTCAAGTCTCCTGTCTTTTTTGGTACCAAAAAGAACCTGGAGTAGATTCCGGATCCTAGCTGGTCTGCCGGGACTGCCTGGATGACTCTTTTTTCTAACAGCTTTTTTATTTCTAGCTGTGCCTGACCCCTTTGTCCGGGTGGTACGTTTGGGAGGGGTCTTGGCGATTGGATCAGAGGGGAGATGAAGGGGATTTTGTAACCCTCGGATATAATCAACTGTACCCAATTGTCCTGAGAAAGGGATTGCCAGGCTTCCGGATACAGAGATAATCTTCCCCCGACTGCCTCCGAAGGTGGACAGTCGGGCAGCGTCTCAGGGATGCTGAAAGGGTTGGTCAGGGAAGGATTCCCTGGAACCTTGGTTCTGTGGACCCCCTCTGCCTCTGGGGCGATGTCTATTATTATTCCCCCCTCTGCTTCTGGGGGGAAGTTCACCACGTGCGACTGGAGCGACTCCCTGTGGTTTGCGGAACCACATCTTTCCACCCTTCTGACCTTTAGGGTAAGGTCTAGATGGTGTGGAAAAGTGGACTCCCACGGCAGAGAGAGTCTTACCATCTTGCTCGCACCTGGTGAGGGTATTCTTCACCTGAGGTCCAAACAACTCTGAACCATCAAAGGGGGTGTTGGTGAAGGACGCCTTGAAGGGATCAGCAAAATTACAGAGTCGCATCCAGGCATGACGTCTCAACGCAACACCTGTGCCTGCGGCCCTACTTGCTCCATCGGCTGCATAGGATATAAGCTGCATGGAGGAGTTGGCAATGGAATTCAGGGTAGCCATCTGGGAGTTAATCTTGTCCTGATACCCCGCAGCAGAAGGATCCTGTATGGTTTCACCCAGTTCTTTGAGCAAATCTCTCTGAAGGCGGGTGAAATGACATAAATAGTTCAGCGATCGCATGGCAAAGGTCGCCGAAGCAAATGTCCGCTTGCCGTACCTGTCCATGGTCCTAGACTCTTTGTTAGGAGGATGAACAGGTACAGAAGGATCAGCTAATTCCTTCTTAGTGGTGGCTGCTACCACCATAGCATCTACCGAGACACCTTTGGTTAGAAATGGTTTGTCCTCCGGAGCAGAAATAAATTTAGAGGGTCTCCTAGGGGTAGGTTCCATTGAGTCAGGAGCTGCCCATGCCTTTCTGGCCACTACTTCCATCAGTGGGTCGAAAGGAGGAGACACCCAGGAGGTGGAAGGGCGAGACCCAAAAGCGTCAAGGTAAACCGACTCGTCCTCGGAGGGTTTAAGGGTGGACCAATTCCCCCTCTGTTTCAGGATCTCTAGGATGTTGGAAAAGGAGACATCCTCAGAGGGGGATCTCGGGGAACCCTCCGACTCATCCAAGTCAGTGTCCGAAGTGAGAGACTCAGGGGAGTCTACGTGCTTCCTCTTGCACTTTTTTTTCTAGGGGGGTTCCCCTGAAGCTTCAGGGGAGGCCTCGGAGGAGGAAGAGACACCCAAAGTGGGTACCCTGCGCTTTGGATCTCTGCTATCAGTTGCAAGAGGATGGCCAGAGACCGTAACAGGCACTGTAGAGGGAGGAGCTGAAGAACCCAAACTTGGAGCGGACACTGGATCCAGCACGCTCCTCATCACCTCGAAAGCCCCCCTATCAGGCACCGAAGACAGTCCCGGCTCCGAAGACACCCGAACCACCCCTGGCACCGACAGAGAAGGCTCCAAAAATTATGTTGGGGCCGAACTAACCAGAGCCGACGCTCCGAGAGGGAGAGCGGGGTCGGACAAGGGTCCGATGCCACTCGCCCCCTCAGAGCCGACAATGGAGTCTCGGCGCCTGGACCTCTCAACGGACGGTACCAATGAAGAAGTTGGAGCCAACGACGCCGGAGCCGAAGGTGGAAGTATCGGCTCCGATGTGGGCAAGGTTACGGTTCCGACAAACTCCGGCTCCGAACTCGACTGGAGAGTCGGAGGAGGAATCGAAGGCAGTACCGAGGGAGCCACAGTCTAGTGAGACGGGCTTTGAAGCATTTGGGCCAGTGCCTGAGATTTTATGAGTCTACTGACCACCCTCTCAATATCGTGGTCGGAAACCCTAGACGACCTGCAGGAATGAGTCCTATGACTTCGCTCCGATAGGAGGGGTGATCTTGGAGCCGATCGGACGGACTCTAGTGAGGGAGATCTAGAGCGCTTGCGTGCTGAAGTCGGCTCCGATACAGGTTTCGGAGCAGATACGGTCTTGCTCGTATCGGCTCCGACTGGAGCCGATGTCGGAGCAATCTCAGATTCGCCAGCCCTCGACTCAGAAACTGGAGCCGAGGGTTTGGCGGGCTTAGATGACTTCCCCGAGCCAGACTTGGACGGGGAGTCATCGGGCTTCAATAAGCCCCTCAAAATAAGTTTATTACGACGCTCCTGCAGGACTATTGAACTAAATCCGTGACAGACGGAACAAGAGTCCTGCAGGTGCAAAGGCCCCAAACAGTAGACGCAAGAAGTGTGACCGTCTGTCAGAGACATTTTCTGACAGCATGAGTCACACTTCTTAATCCCGAGACCTTAGCGTCTTTGGACATTGCCCTAAGGACAGTAATACAGTCAGCACACACACTCACTCGCTTACACCCAAGGGGGAGTTAAGGGGGCTGACTAAGACCACAACACACACACACACACTATACTGGGGTCGGGGTGAACAAAAACTAAAGCCCATAGGCCCGATTATAAAATTAGCTAAAAGGGGTGGGTAGGGCTTAACGAAATATCACTAAAAGTAAAACTAAATCGATAGGGAACTAATGTAAGTAGGTTAAACTATAAACTATCTCAAATTCGAAGACTTACTGAACAAATTTCTTTACTGACCTGAGCCAGTAAAAAAAGGCAACCTCGTAGCAAAGCGGCAAACGAGATCTGGGGATTTAGAGCATGGTATTGTGGGATATAGGGCTGCCTCGAGCCAGTAAAAATAGCTCTCGAGCTATATTATAGGCCGAGTCGGAGCCGAGGATCGGCTCCGAACCCATCCAGCAAGAATAAAGGCGAGAATGACAACTTAACATCAGAAGTTGTTATTAAGAAAGGAATAATTAGTACACCATATAAAATATTGCATGACAACTGTAAGAGGTTAGGAAGGATTGGGAAGAGAGATTAGAAAAGCAATGTATAAATAAACAGTGGGGAGATGTATTTATGTATGTCACCCAAATATGCAACAAAGTCTAGAATATTTAGGATCTTTGACTGGAAGTGCTTACATAGGTATTTTTATACCAAAAGCAGACTTCAAAGAATTTTTCCTTGGGTAGACAGCAAATGTTGGAGGTGTGATAGGGAAGAAAGAGGTAACTGGGAACATATTTTCTGGGAGTGTAATGAGTTGGCAGACTTTAAAGATTCCCTGCAGACTGTTCTGTTGGAGATGCTGGGTGACCAAACTGGAGTATCTAAGGAAATTATTTTTTTGAGCTGTGATACAAATTCAGAATTTCATAGACATAGTAAGGCCTTGCTGAGTCTAACTATGATGGCTGCCAAAAAAGCAATTACTAGAAAATGGAAATCAAAGTCTAAGCCAACTTTATTACAAGTAGTGAGGATAGTAACAGAGATAAAACAACTGAAACTGGGATCTTTAGAAAAGGGTATGAACAAATTACATAGGAAAAATGGGAAATGTGGGATCAATACATGCAAGAAGGAATGAGGTTTAAAAGAAAGCAGGATTTGAAAGAGCTATGTAATGGCTGACCAACAATGACTGGATATGTTAAAAGTGATGTATAATGTTTGCAGCTACCATTGTGCCAGCATGGTTTGGTATGTATAATGTTTGCAACTGAGACTGTGTTGCTGTGGCTTATTTTCATTTATATAAATGTAACATTCCCTATGTCATACACAATAATTTAATAAAGATGTTTCTTGTTTAAAAAAAGGCTTCTGTTATGGCAGCTAGGGATATGTGGGAAGAGACTAAACAAAATATGCTACAAAACTGAGAAACCAGAAGCTCTTGTTTAAGGATGTGTATAGCAAGACACAAGCAGGCCAGGCATATTTTTATCAACCAGAAAAGTTGTGGAGAATAATTAATACAGAGAAGGAATTTATCTGAGATGGGAAGAGGCCACAAATTAAGTGGTTCATAGGTAGGTACTAGGCTATCGGCCCTGGGGCCTATACAAGCCCAGCAAAAAAGGTACCCTGGCTTTTGTCACCCAATAAAATGATTTTCCTGTGCCACTGTTGATCCTTCCAATAAAACAATGTGGTTTAGGATAACCTGGTTTGAAGGGATATTTTAGAGCTACACATTTAAGCTTTATATACATAACACAATCAGAAGGTTATAATTGAAAATGGAAAGAGATGATGAAGCAGGAGGAGGAAGTTCAAGAAATAAAGAGAGAGTGGGATTTTGGATGCAGATCCTTAAGAGAAATAACAATCATACATAATATTATATTCATAAACTAGCAGAATTATTATAGGAACTAAGTCAGCATGAAAATGGAGAAAGGAGATTTTTTTCCAATAGAGATGATGGCAAATAGGGGTTCACAAAATAGGCAAGAGGGGGCTGAATTTACTGGAGAAAACTGACAAAGGAACCAACGTATTGAGAGCAAATAACTAGAGAGGGAAAGTTAATAAAGTGGGATGAGGCCAAGAAGACGTTTGGACTGCAGGCTAAAGACAGTCTTCCCTGCCAGAGTTTGATACCAGAGTATAGGCAAAGAAAAAGGGATAATGCAGTCTTAAGTGGAAAAAACTGCTCTGGTAGAGTTTTTAGTTCAATTTAGACCAGAAACTGCTGTTAAAAAGGGATAATTAGTAGGGCATACAAAATATTACATGGTAACTATAAGAATCAATCGGAAGAGGTTACAAAAATTGAGAAGAGAGACTGGAAAAGCAACTTCTGTGAGAACAATGGGAGGATATATGTATGGCTCCCAAGTATGCAAGAAAGTCCAGCAGGTTTAGGATCTTTGCTTAGAAATGTTTGCATAGTCATTTTTATATCCCAATCAGACTTCAAAGAATTTTTCCTCATGTAGATAGCAAATGTTTGTGTCTATATTTACCCATTGAAGAAACGTTACTCGAACAGCTCTTCATCAAACACTAATCATCGAATGGCTGTTTCCTCGTATAGCCATATCCATGAACACTAACTCAAACTGTCACAGTCATCCCAGACACACAAAACACCAGCAAATATGTATTGGACAGCCAGTCACTGAAGATGCACCTCACTATTTCAAACCCACCCAGTGAGGGGCTGCGCACTCCCCCAACTATATATACCAACTCTGAGATTGCACTACAGTGGGGAAATGGAAAATTTGAATTTCATTATCCCTGCCTTTGTGTGATCATAGTAAAAACTACATGCTGATTTGTTTCTATGGGCAAATTATGATATTTGCCCTTTCCCCACTGTTATGCGATCTAGGACCTGGTATATATAATTAGTGGGGGTGTTGGGGTGCAGTCCCCCCACATAGTAGGGCTCACCGAATGGCTGTCCAATACATGCCTGTTGGTATTTTCTGTGTCTGGGCCGACTATGACAGCTCAATGACTTAATTTTTGTGGATTTGGCTATAAAAGGAAACGGCCTTTCACTGAGTAGTGTTCGATGGACAGCCATTCGAGTAATGTTTTGTGCAATGGGTAAACATAGACCACAAATACTGGAAGTGTGATGGGGAAGAAAGAGGTAACTGGAAACATGTGTTTTGAGTGTGTAATGAGTTGGTAAATTTTAAAAATTCCATTCAGAGTACTCTGTTAGAAATATTGGGTGAGCAAATGACTGTAACTAAGGAAATTATTCTTCTGAACTGGAACACAGGATCTGAATTATCTAGACATGGAAAGGCCTTATTAAGTTTAATTCTGCTAGCTGCAAAAAACAATCATTAGAAAATGGAAATCAAAGTCTAAACCAAATGTATTTGAAGCGTTGGATATTATAAAAGAGATAAAAGAATTGGAAGAGGTATCTTTAGAAAAGGGAAGGACCAATTTACATAAAAAATAAATGTAAATTGTGGGAAAAAATACATGCAAAATAATGTTCAGGATGACTAGCGAGGTTTAAAAGAAGGCAGGAATTCAGCAATTTATGTAAAGTTGGACTGATATTATTTATAAAGAAAGAAAAGATATGTGATATATAATGTATATTAATGGAGAAAAATGTTAATGTTTTTTCTTTTCTGTTAATGTATGCTTATCTATGTCTTAAGTGATAATTTAATAACCCTGCCTTTAAGCACCTTTATCTTTCTTACTCCTGTATAGGAGACAAACAGCTGTTCAGCATTCCTAAAGAGTTTTCTTCTGTCAGGGTAGTGATACCATCTGGAAAACCTCTTCCACTTGTAAGCATAAGATTTTCTAGTTGCAGGTTTTTTTGCCTCATTAAAATACCTGCTGCACAATCTCATGGAACAATCACCTAAAACGTATCAAAATAGAAAGAATTATCTAGGCTGTCATTTGCAATTGCCCCTGATGCTGTATGAGCAGATCCAGTCTATGAGGAATCGTGTGAAAATTTCCCTTGGCTAGTTCGATTTACAGGGAGAACCAATTTTGGCTGGGCCAAAAGTGGACTACCACAATGATCTTTGGTAATTCTTTCTGAATCATAGGCACCGGAACCATAGAGCAAGGTGGAGGGAGCTCCCCCCACTTTTACAACTGTAAGACCTATAGGCGGACCCATGCATGCGACGTAAATTCAAACACAAAAGTGCGCGGATCCTGCATTTCTAATAACATCAATAATGCTTACTGCTGCCAGAGTGTTTCCCCCAACATGCTGGAAGGAAGCTCTGTTTGTTTTTTATCTGTTTCCCCCAAGAATGTGCTCTGTTTATGCAGGCTGAGCTGGAAGGAAGCTCCGTTTATGTGTTTTATGCACTGGAAGGAAGGTGAGGTAAGGAGAGATTTTATCTGTTGCTGAGGAGGTCCATTTCTATCATGCAGGCTGTGCTGTGCAAGGCCCGTTCTGTAATGCAGGCTGTGCAAGGCCCGTTCTGTAATGTAGGCTGTGCAAGGTCCGTTTCTGTAAAGCAGGCTGTGGTGTGTGTGTGTGTGTGTGTGTGTGTGTGTGTGTGTGTGTGTGTGTGTGTGTGTGTGTGTGTGTGTGTGTGTGTGTGTGTGTGTGTGTGTGTGTGTGTGTGTGTGTGTGTGTGTGTGTGTGTGTGTGTGTTACTTATGACTGGTGGTTAGAATTACTTGGGTTCAAACCCTGTACTTTAGGTACAGGAACCTGCATTCTCTACCTACACCACCACTTCTGATCCAGGGAGTTTAGTCAGTTCCTCTTAACATTTGTGGTTTTCTGGCAAATCAGTGAGAATGGAATTCATTAAATAATGATAGCCCTTTAAGTTTCAGTCTTCGTATCTTTTTTGGAAACGTATAGTAACACAAAACACTATTTTACCAATGTTCTAAGATTATACAAGCAATATTTAAAATGTGTCCCTGGTTTTGGACCTTTGCCCTCCCCCCCAAATAAATTTTGGCCTTTTCCAGATTTCTTCTGCTATGAAATTGAGAGATTTAGTTGTGTCAGGTGGATGGTGCCTCTCAGCAAAAGGTTTTTGGTTTGATTCTTGGCTGAGGTGCCTTCTGTGTGGCGTCTGTATGTCCTCCCTGTGTTTGTGTGGGTTTTCTCTGGGTACACTGATTTCTTCCCATGTTACAAAGACATGCATCTGGAGCGTTTCTCCCTGGGCCTCTGCTGAAAATTGGCTTTGTTCCAAGTTGGACTTTCCTGGTAAACAAATGTTAAATAAATAAAAAACTTTGCTCAGAGCTTCAGGGGAAGAGAAGTTTAGTGCTGCTTATTCAGTGGCTGTTGGCATTGTTAGTAGCAGAACAGGTCATAGACTTACTTTCGATGCAGAAGGCTGTGGGTTCTACTCCCACAGTATGCAGATGGATCGCTGATACTGAAAGTTATTTCCTAGCAGCAACCTCTTCATTAATTAGAAATATTTAGATGACTTACTTCTGCAGAGATTTTGTATATTTACTGATATTGGTGGATTGTAATGACAGAAGTTTGAGTGACCTTTTATGGTTGAAATTTTCTGAAATGGGTAGTTTTGTCATTGGTTAATACATTTTGTTTCATTGCTTACTAGAAGACTGTTCAAAACTACAAATAAATTTAAAACACAATATAACAACTGGTGCTGTATTACACAAGGAATATAATTTAATACAATCAGGAAGGTAAATCAAAGAATGCATACATGTATGTATGATCCTAAAAATGTGTTTGAAAACAGCCTGGAGGAAAGTGTGAAGGGCTCAAAATCATGGGTAAATTTTAAGCTTTACTCTTGTTACCAAAGCAATGGATGAAGGTAAAACAGTTTACACCACAATACCTTGACCTGGCCAAGTCTTTTGACACAATCTCCTACTCAGGTGTAGTACAAAAGATGAATAATGTAGGAGGAGCAAACACTTGCTTCACTAGCTGGATTGCCAACTTGCTGACAGGATCCAGGAGATCAAAATAGGGGAAGAGATCAGTCACCAATGGAGTCCCCCAGGGTTCGGTGCTGAGACTTTCTTTGTTTGGCATATACATCTCAAAAGTAAAAGGAAATACCAAAGGGCTTTGGCCGGCTAAGTTTGAGATGACTGCAAGCTAGGAGCAGTTATTGAATCCCCAAATTACTTAGCCATCATGCAGGAAGGTTTGTCCAAACAACTGGTGTCAAAATCATGACAATGCCCTCTGAGAACTGACCCAATTGTTTGGCATTTGGGAACTTGTGTGTACAGTGACCCAATGTTTGACCAACATGTGCCCAGAGTCATAATAAAGCATTTCTATATTGCACAGCTTAAAAGGATACAAGTCCTAAACAATAGGTCTTGCATGGACCACCTCAAAGATTTATTACTATACTCAGTATCCTACAGAGTGCTTAGAGGCGACATGTCTGGCATACTCTGACCTAATACAGATGGACCTACTGAACATCAGCAAGTCAAATGGCATCAGAAATATTCAGTGCAGGTATCTAAAGTGAATGTTGTGGAGAGATGAATATATACCACAGAGGCTACCACTGTTCCAGAACAGACTATCCATAAAAATAAAACAAAGCTCATCCATCCATATTCAAATGCAACTTGGATCTAAGGATGGGTAATAGAAAATGTACTTTAGGACTGCCCCTCATGCCACTAATGGATAGAGGCAGTTCCTAAATGCTGCATCCCTTATATGGGTCCCCTTCAAATTATCTATGGAATGATCACAGTTATTCTCACTAGGGCTAATATACAATTATCAGCCATGGGATAGGTAAGACCAATCAGAAAATGTTAATTCAAGAATCAAGCACCAAAAGGGAATTGGCTAAGCTTAAAAAAGTCCTCCAAGTGAACCTATGTTGTGGTAGTCAATTGTTACAAAAAATTGCCCTTTTTAGATCACTAAGTGCCCTTCTCACCCTTCACCCCCCCCCCCCCAGTCTTCAGCAGATTTTGGCGCCTTTATTCTGAATCTTTAGAAGAAAGAACCAGAACACAAGAAAAACTGCAAAAATCCAAAAATGTGACCAAGGAGAAAATGTACTCAAGTGAAACAGCAATTGCATGTAATCCAATAGGACTTCTCGCTACATTGGTTTTATTGAAATTAAAACAAACCGACCATTCGAAAACACAGCAACTAAGTACTTTCCTCCATACCTTACCAATTGTTGGATGACTTTTGAGTGAATGTGATGTTTGCATCCACTTCCTCTTTAAAGTTCATATTTTCCTCCCCCTAAAATCACATATATGTAATTAATTAAATCTAGTTATAAAATTGTACAAAACAAATATGGAGATTTATAAAAACAAATACATAAATATTTATCCTATATCTGAATTTGTATTTAAAAAAAATTTACTGAAAGGATGGGAAAAACTCCTTTGAATGGGCATAATAAGCTGGGAACTTATAGATGTGGGAGATGTAAATACTGCTCCTGCATAAAGAAGGGTGAACTCATCCAGATTAAAGGATTTAGGAAGGTGAAGTGTCCCAAGTATTGTAACTGCTTTACACAAATAATTGTATATGCAGCACAATGTAGGAGCTGATTCTGTTTTTACATAGGTAAGACAGAGAGAGCCATTAAGGATAGAATTTATAAACATCTTTGTGATATTAGAGAAAAGGATCAAAGTAATGCATTATGGAGACATAGTCAACAACACGAGGGACATTTGTTTTTTGTAATTGATGTTATTGAATTAGATATGAAGGGGGGACCATGGAAACTAAAACATGAGGTTCAGGAATTGCAGTGGCAGTTAAAAACACATGCCACTGGACCATATGGCTTGAAGGATTCTGTTTCCATAGCATGTGTTCTTAAGATAAAGTCACTGGATTTTGAAGTGTGATTGGTTACATGATAAAACCCTTGCAATAAAATGTTTGTGTTTTTTTAACTCCTAATTTTGTACTGTATTGGGAATGTATGTAGTAGGGGACAAACGTTTTTTAACAAAACGCTCATTGATTATATGTTTAGATACAAGACAAATTTATGCATGTTTTTATAAACTTTCATATTTATTTTGTACAATTTTATAATTAGATTTAATTAATTGCCTACATGTGATTTAGGGAAGTGGACTATAGGCTTTATAAAGGAAGTAGATGCAAGCTTACATTAACTCTGACGAAGTCTTACAAATGGAAAGGGATGAAAGCACTTACAGTAGTTGTTATGTTTTTGAATGGTCACTTTGTTTCAATAAAACCAAAGTGGTGAGAAGTCCTATTGAGTTACGTGCAATTGTTGTTTCACTGGAGTATGTTGTCTCCGCGGTTAGGGTTTTGGATTTTTGCAGTTTTTCCTTGTGTTCCAGTTCTTGGTTCTTGCTGGGAACCCTTCAACTTCTGCAACCGTGATGTCATCTCCAGCAGTTGATGAGGAGACAAGCCATCACCTTTTTGTCACTCAAGAAGTGTTTGATTCAACTACTGGTAATTTAATGAGGCTCATTGAGTAACTCACCCAGTAGTTTAGTCAGTGTACCCCTATACAGAACCAATGGCCCACTGAGGATTACAATTATGTTAACAGCACACAAATGCATAGTGATGAGAAGCTTACATCAGTCAAACACTGGGATATTCCACCAGCGCAGTGTTGCCTACAGTGCTACATGAAATAATCGGACCCACTTCATACAGTTACCAGGTTGCGAATAATGATCAAGATCGGCATGAGGAGATCACTGAATGGGGCGACATCAATTTGGGTGAGTGGCCACAAGCCAAGACTGATTTTGCTATGTTTCAGGGTTGTGAGAATATAATTGGAGTCTCCGCATTTGAGGATAAACTAATTAAGTTTTGCAAACTTCAACTAGAGAATTGTTATTTCTGGGAATGCATTAGAACTGGCATTGTTCCCCAAGAGACTGAGGGTACGGAAATACCCTACGGGACTGAGAGAAGGTTCCTCATTACACAAAGATCTGCTTCAACTCTTTGCTCAACATGGTTATGAGCTTATGGAACTTTTAATGAGACACAATCAAATTGACCTGGATGTTCTCAAAACATATATTTAACAGTTGGGCAATGTTATCAGTAAAGATTTACTTTTTGACCATTATAAGAATGACTATTGTAACATTGTTTCACATATTTATAAAATAGCTAGTGAAATTAAACTCAGAAATTAAAAAAAGTTATGGCATGACAAGGGGGACATAACCTACCCCAAACCTGTCTCCCAGGAGAAGGAGGGGCCTTATGTTAATGAATCTGAAATGGTTTCCACATTTACTAATAACAATGACTAAAAACAGGAAGATTTTCTACCTCTCAGGAGATCCAAGAAATAAACCAACAATGTAGTGAGGCACAGGTCAGTTGCAGGAACCCAGGAGTGTTAGGCTTGGGTGCCCCCCCAACCCCAGAGGGGGAGGGGAGTGGGGAAAGGTACCAAGCATGGAGCCAAGCAATATTATCATAAATAGGCATGGAGATTTTAAAATGTATAATCTTAGTTCTGTGAACATCACTTATGGTTATGCTGATGTAGTTGAGAAGTGTATGTCCTTTGTACTGACTACAATGGCTAGATTGGCTGACACTTTGATTAACTTGGAATTGTACACCAGAAAGTTGATCTCCACTATTTTGTTTTTTGACAACCCTGGCCATATTTGAGATACAAATACTTTAAGGAAACCAAACACATATAACCCACCATTGTACCCACTATCATGCTGTTTGAAAAACTTTGTGAATGTGATATTAGACAGGCTTTTAAAAAAAACACAATAAAAAATCTCCCCTAAAAGTTAGTCTGAATTGGTTAATATTTGTGAAAATAGAGAGATTACATTAATGAAATTTGACAAGGGTGGATGATTACTAGTAATGAATACTATGGATTACAACCTTAAGATGGAGGGGATTTTGTTATCCAATCAAAATGAGGAGATTTCTGAAAGCCAAATAAACACTGCTTACTCCTGGATTGATCGCTTAATTTATGATCTACCAAAGCAAGAGCAGACCTCTGATCAGGATTATAAGTATCTTAAAATGGATTATCCTCAAATTCCAAGTATTTTTGGCATTCCCAAAATCCACAACAGTATCACAGAGCCGCCATGTGACCAATTGTGGGCAAAAAGGGTGAAAAATCTTATGGGATGGCAAAATTTATTGGTATTAAACTAAAGAATGTTTTGAACCAAGAGCAGCATATTTACAAGAATTCATGGGAATTTTTGAGGAATGTTGGGGAAGACTTGTTAAGTGATGAACTTTTATTAGTCACTACTGATGTCAAAAATTTGTTTTTGGTTATACCCCACAAATGTGGAGTAGACTTTTTTTTTCCTTTCAATATTTCACTTAAAGTGGAGGCTTTTGACAATCATACTGTTACTGCTTTAAGGTCCCTTATGGAAATGGTTTTGGAGAACAATTATATTTTTTGAAGGCAGAATTTACAAGCAAAGGACAGGGGTAGCAATGAGGGCAGCATATGCTCCCTTCTTTGCCAACATTGTTATGTCTTACTGGGAAAGCACTTTTGTGTTCAATTTTGGATACGAGGATGGATGGGTGTTATACATCTGTTTTTTGGATGACATAAGTAATTTTTTAGAAAGATACTGAAATCAGATTATTGGAGTTTTTTATTACACAAATGATACAACTGACTTTCTAAGCTTCACTATGGAAAAATCTTACAATGTGTTATGTTATTTAGATGCTGAAATCAGGAAGGATTTAGTGAATTTCTAATATTTAAAGAAAACTAAAGTATTCTAATTCACTTTTACACTTTGACAGTTGTCATCCATTACATCACAAAAAATTCCAGGTTAAAGGAGAGTTAGTTAGGTTTGTATGAATGCTATCACCCTTAGGCACTTTTTATAAGGAGGGGTACAACTTGAGATCCATGTTAATTAACAGGAATACCCGGATAGATTTTTACAAAAAATCTTTTTGGAAGTATATGATTTTATAAACCATTATTAGGATGGAAAAATATAGACGGAATGAGTATGGGTGTTGTTGACCAAACGCAACACCATAAGAGATATACTCAGGGGTTTCTTCTCACTTACAGTAGCAATGCAGAGGTATCAGGCAAATTATCACCAGAAATGGGAAGATTTTTGAGGTTAGTGGAATTGATCAGCAAAATGTGGGAAAAGCCCATTGTATCATTTTTTAAAAAGGATTGGTGTTAAAAAAATATTGGAAGGATGGGAAAAACTCCTGGGAATGGGCATAATAAGCTGGGACATTATAGATGTGGAAGATGGATACTGTTCCTACATAAAGAATGAATTCATTCAGATTAAAGGATTTGGGAAGGTGAAGATTCTCAAGTACTGTAACTGCTTTACATAAAGAATTATATATGCAGCACAATGTAGGAGCTGTTTCCGTTTTTACATAGGCGAGACAGAGAGAGCCCTTAAGGATAGAATTTATGAACATCTTCATGACATTCGGGTTAAGGATCAAAGTAATGCATTATGGAGACATTCAACAAGATGAGGGACATTCATTTTGTTTTTTGTAATTGAGGTTATTGAATTAGATATGATGTGGG